>NC_053490.1:26766343-26981343 GCF_905171775.1 Rana temporaria | reverse complement strand
AGAATGGTGAGCCAGCATTGGTGTCAGTGGAAGGAATAGTGACCCATCATTGGTGTCAGTGGAAAGAAAAGTGTTCCATCAATGGTGCCAGTGGAAAGCATAGTGAGCCAGCATTGGTGTCAGTGGAAAGAATAGTGAGCCAGCATTGGTGTCAGTGGAAAGAATAGTCCCTAATATTGGTGTCAGTGGAAAGAATAGTCCCTAATATTGGTGTCAGTGGAAAGAATAGTCCCTAATATTGGTGTCAGTGGAAAGAACTGTGAGCCAACATTGGTGTCAGTGGGATGAATAAAGACCCATCATTGGTGTCAGTGGAAAGAAGAGTGACCCATCATTGGTGTCAGTGGAAAGAATAGTGACCCATCATTGGTGTCAGTGGAAAGAAAAGTGTTCCATCAATGGTGCCAGTGGAAAGCATAGTGAGCCAGCATTGGTGTCAGTGGAAAGAATAGTGAGCCAGCATTGGTGTCAGTGGAAAGAATAGTCCCTAATATTGGTGTCAGTGGAAAGAATAGTCCCTAATATTGGTGTCAGTGGAAAGAATAGTCCCTAATATTGGTGTCAGTGGAAAGAACTGTGAGCCAACATTGGTGTCAGTGGGATGAATAAAGACCCATCATTGGTGTCAGTGGAAAGAAGAGTGACCCATCATTGGTGTCAGTGGAAAGAATAGTGACCCATCATTGGTGTCAGTGGAAAGAAAAGTGTTCCATCAATGGTGCCAGTGGAAAGCATAGTGAGCCAGCATTGGTGTCAGTGGAAAGAATAGTGACCCATCATCGGTGTCAGTGGAAAGAAAAGTGTTCCATCAATGGTGCCAGTGGAAAGCATAGTGAGCCAGCATTGGTGTCAGTGGAAAGAATAGTGAGCCAGCATTGGTGTCAGTGGAAAGAATAGTCCCTAATATTGGTGTCAGTGGAAAGAATAGTCCCTAATATTGGTGTCAGTGGAAAGAATAGTCCCTAATATTGGTGTCAGTGGAAAGAACTGTGAGCCAACATTGGTGTCAGTGGGATGAATAAAGACCCATCATTGGTGTCAGTGGAAAGAAGAGTGACCCATCATTGGTGTCAGTGGAAAGAATAGTGACCCATCATTGGTGTCAGTGGAAAGAATAGTGACCCATCATTGGTGTCAGTGGAAAGAATAGTGACCCATTATTGGTGTCAGTGGAAGGAAAAGTGTTCCATCAATGGTGCCAGTGGAAAGCATAGTGAGCCAGCATTGGTGTCAGTGGAAAGAATAGTGAGCCAGCATTGGTGTCAGTGGAAAGAATAGTCCCTAATATTGGTGTCAGTGGAAAGAATAGTCCCTAATATTGGTGTCAGTGGAAAGAATAGTCCCTAATATTGGTGTCAGTGGAAAGAACTGTGAGCCAACATTGGTGTCAGTGGGATGAATAAAGACCCATCATTGGTGTCAGTGGAAAGAAGAGTGACCCATCATTGGTGTCAGTGGAAAGAATAGTGACCCATCATTGGTGTCAGTGGAAAGAATAGTGACCCATCATTGGTGTCAGTGGAAAGAATAGTGACCCATCATTGGTGTCAGTGGAAAGAATAGTGACCCATCATTGGTGTCAGTGGAAGGAAAAGTGTTCCATCAATGGTGTCAGTGGAAGGAATAGTGACCCATCATTGTGGGGAAAATGGGAAAATTTGCTTTGATATACAAGTGCTTTGGATTACAAGCATTTTTCTCTTCGCTTTTATACTCTGTAGCTCCTGATGGATTTCTTTTCTAATCCCCTTATTTCTGAGGCTCTCCGCCCCCCCCCCACCTCTGGCAACATGCGGAATAGCATGCCATAGAAGTCAACGCAGAACAAATTATCTTTGTTTCCATTGACTTCTATGGGGAAACTCGCTTTGATATGCAAGTGCTTTGGATTACAAGCATTCTCCTGGAACAAATGATGCTCGTAATCCAAGGTTCCACTGTAAATGGTTGTGGAACAAATAATTTGAGGTTTCTTTTATTTCTTACGGTGAAATTCGCTTTGATATACAAGTGCTTTGGATTACAAGCATGTTTCTAGTACAAATTATGCTCGCAATCCAAGGTTTTACTGTATTTAGCGGGCATTTCCTGAGAACAAAAAGTTTTTTTTTTCAAGGGTTACTCCAGGTTAAGAAAGGCAGATCTAGAGGTGGGAGGTGTGGGCGAGTAGAACTTTTTAATTATTCATTTTTTTTAATGAAAATAAATAAATACATTTAACTGGAGTTACATTTTAAAATAGAGGATCTTCCTGTAAAGGGTGTTGTGTTATACTTCTCTAATAAAATCGCAGTCTATAGCCCAATGTTATCAGATTTGAGTCCCGCAGAATGATGGGTAGAGGGTAGAGCCCCCCCATATCCTTGTTAGCAGTGCACACCCAATGACGGCTGTACTGTGTATATATATATATATATATATATATATACAGGGCTTTTTTTCAGGGGGAACTTGGGGGAACTCAGTTCCACCACCTCTGGCTCAGACCCTTTGGTGCCTGCTCACTACAATCACTTGTAAACACAGAAGTCTGGTTTCTGTGTTTACAAGTGACAGCTCTGCACTCTGTGTGTAACCCCCCCCTGAACCCTGCACTCTGTATGTAATGCAATCCTGGTATTTAATGCCCCTTTAAGACCCTTCTACTGTTTTTGAAATCTGAACAGGGTCGTGGTTGAGTTCCTGCACCTATTTTCTGAGAAAAAAAGCTCTGTATAAGACATCCTAAGGAGCAGGGGGTAAAATGACAGCATCCTACCAGCCAACGCACCCTCCCAGCCAGCTGACACACACACATGTAGTCAGTCGCGTCTCTTTTCCTCGGGAGCTGCAGACAAGCACTTGGCTGTGAGCTGGACGCACACAGACTCTTCACCAGCGGAGAGGAGCCCCCCCTTATATATGTAAATCTACCTGCAGCCTGCCTATCTCTGCCTTCCCACGCCGTCCATTATTCTAGCTGGGAGAGATCCGAGCCGCATCTCTTTATTTGCCAATTCCGAACAGAAGAGAAAAAGACATTCGAAGGGAAAAAAAAAAACTCCCGGGATCTCCCTGTCCGAACCCCGAGCATGTTTGCCTCCATATGGTACGCCAAGAAACTCGGACGTCGCTTCGTCCACAACGCCAGAAAAGCCAAACTTCAAAAGGTACGAAAATCAGAGACGTAGGAGAGCGACGGCAGAGAAAAGAACCATCGTGTCTGCCTCCTCTTATTTTTATTTGTCTGACTATAGATCTATGTTTGTCCCGAGCGTGTTTCTATTCACTTACTGTAGACATTCGCCTTCTATGAAGGATCGTCTGTCACATGTTATAGAGAGGGGTGTAAGGATGGGGTTTCAAGATGCTGTAATGCATTTGCGCTTTTCACGCGTTTTTTAATGCGTTTTCAATTCGTTTTTGATGCGTTTTTGGTGCAGTTTTTCCCAATTCTTTTTTCCTAAACTTAAATATGGGCATGTGTGTTCCAGTGCGTTTTTTGTTGCGTTTTTGGTGCATTTCCCCCCCCTTGTTTTTGCTAAACTTAAATAAGGGCATGTGTGTTCCAGTGCGTTTTTGTTGCATTTTTTATGCTTTTTCCTCCCTTCTTTTTTCTAAACTTAAATAAGGGCATGTGTGTTCCAGTGCGTTTTTGTTGCATTTTTGGTGCATTCCCCCCCCCCCCCTTCTTTTTGCTAAACTTAAATAAGGGCATGTGTGTTCCAGTGCCTTTTTGTTGCATTTTTGATGCTTTTCCCCCCCTTCTTTGTGCTAAACTTAAATATGGGCATGTGTGTTCCAGTGCGTTTTTTGTTGCGTTTTTGGTGCATTTCCCCCCCCTTGTTTTTGCTAAACTTAAATAAGGGCATGTGTGTTCCAGTGCGTTTTTGTTGCATTTTTTATGCTTTTTCCTCCCTTCTTTTTTCTAAACTTAAATAAGGGCATGTGTGTTCCAGTGCGTTTTTGTTGCATTTTTGGTGCATTCCCCCCCCCCTTCTTTTTGCTAAACTTAAATATGGGCATGTGTGTTCCAGTGCGTTTTTGTTGCATTTTTGACGCTTTTTTCCCCCCTTCTTTTTGCTAAACTTAAATAAGGGCATGTGTGTTCCAGTGCCTTTTCTTTGCGTTTTTGGTGCATATTTTCCCCCTTCTTTTTCCTCCACTTAAATATGGGCATGTGTGTTCCAGTGCGTTTTTGTTGCATTTTTGGTGCATTTTCCCTCCTTCTTTTTGCTAAACTTAAATATGGGCATGTGTTCCAGTGCGTTTTTTTGTGCGTTTCGTTCCAGTGCATTTTTGATGCATTAAAGGGCCGGTTCGCACCATAGAAACACAGTCCGAATGCGTTCCAAATGCTCCTTTTGCATGTGTGTTTTTGATGCGTTCAAGTGCAGTTTTGATGCGTTTTTGGTGCATTCTTTTTCCTCTTAATTCTTCCAAACTTAAATAAGGACACGTGTGTTCCAGTGCATTTCGTTCTAGTGCATTTTTGATGCATTAAAGGGCCGGTTCACACCACAGTCCGAATGCGTTCCAAATGCTCGTTTTGCATGCGTGTTTTTGATGCGTTCAAGTGCGGTTTTGATGCGTTTTTTGGTGCATTTTTTTTCCTCTTCATTTTTCCAAACTTAAATATGGGCATGTGTGTTCCAGTGCGTTTTTTTGTGTGTTTCGCTCCAGTGCATTTTTGATGCATTAAAGAGCCGGTTCACACCATAGAAACACAGTCAGGATGGGTTCCAGATGCTTTTCTTGAATGCAGGTTTTTCAATGTGTTCCAGTGCTGTTTTGGTGCATTTTTTTCCCCTTCTTTTTTCTAAACTTTAATAAGGGCATTTGTGTTCCATTGTGTTTTTGGTATGTTTAGGTTCATTCCGGTAGCGTTCCAGTGCATTTTTGGTGCATTTTTGATGCTTTTTACAGCGTTCTAGTATAGTGCAGTGCAGGAAAGGTGCAGCATGTTCTACTTATTTTTTCTGGATCTGGAACGCACTGGAACGGCAAGCACTGGTGTGAACTATGCCATTAAAGACCATATGACCTACTTTCCATGCGTTTTTCATGCAGAAAAAAAAAACGCATTGGACTGCACTCCATAGAAACACAGTCCAGATGCATTCCAGATGCTTCTCTGCATGCACGTTTTTGATGTGTCCCAGTGCATTTTTGATGCGTCCCAGTGCGTTTTTAGTGCAGTCCAGTGCATCCCCCCCCCTCTTTTTTTTCTTAACCTTAACCTTTTTCATACCTTTTTCATCAATAATGCATGGAGAGTAGATTATATGGTTTTCTATGGCACAGTTCATACCAGTGCGGTCAGTTCCCGGGCTTTCCAGTTCCAGAAAAAACACAGGAGAACATACTGCATATTTTTCTGCACTGGACTGTACTGGAATGCAGTAAAACGCATCAAAACGCACTGCAATGCACATGTCCTTATTTTAGGTTATGAAAAAAAGGGGAGAAAATGCACCGAACTGCATCAAAAACGCACCAAAAAACATGCATGCAGAAAAAAATCAGGAACATGCATTTCGGTGCGTTCCAGTGCTTTTGTGATGCGTTTTACAGAATTCCAGTACAGTCCAGTGCAGGAAAAATGCAGCATGTTCTACTTTTTTTCTGGAACTGGAAAACACTGGAACTGCAAGCACTGGTGTGAACTATGCTATTAAAAACCATATAACCTACTCTCCATGCATTTTTGATTCAGACAAAAAAACGCACTGGACTGTATGTGGTGTGAACTGGCCCTTTAAGGTTAAGAAGGGGAGGAAATGCACTAGAGTGCACTAAAAATGCACCAAAACGCATCAGAAACGCACTGGGACGCATTAAAAAAAACTTGCACGCAGGAAAGCATCCGGAACGTGCGTTTAGGTGCGTTCTGGTGAGTTCTTGTGCGTTTTGATGCATTTTACAGCGTTCCAGGACAGTCCAGTGCAGGAAAAATGCAGCACATTCTTTTTTTTTTCTGGAACTGCAAGCACTGGTGTGAACTATGCCATTGAAAACCATACAGTATAACCTACTGTCCATGCATTTTTTATGTAGAATTAAAAATTGCACTGGACTGCATATGTAGAAAGTTGCATTGAGAAGGTCCCGTGCACTGCAGAACAGACAGACGTCTTAGATTGTGATAGACGGCCATGTAAAGGTGTTACTTTGTATGACTGTGTATCAGGGATGGACTGGCCATTGGGACTACAGGGAGTTTCCCGGTGGGCCGATGGCTCAGTGGGCTGGCTTCAGTGACAGCGGGCTGCCACCCCCTCCGCTCCTCTGTCTCTCCCTTCCCGCAGCGCTCACCTGGGGGGAACAAAGAAGCAGGAGGAGGACGAGAGGAGCAGGGACAACGACAGAGGAGCATGGGGGAGGGGACAGACAGCTGACTCAACAGCTATGGCCTGGGAGTTTCTCACTTCTGCCTAATCTTGTCCCATAAGGAGGGGGCACCAAACTGATTCTTTGCCCTGGGTGAAATAATGTCTAGCTTCCCCACTGGTACTGCCTAAAAAAAATAAAGTAGAACGGCTAGTGGCTAGTAAAGGGGGAGGGGGGGTGCGGGAGTTGTGCGGCCGCCATGGGAGAGATCTGTCAAAGTGGGCCTGTCTGGATGAAGTCCAGGGCTATATTTCTGTCCCAGTCCAGCCCTGCTGTGTATGGTATGTATGGTGCTAGTGTGGTGGACAATAGTGATGTACAAAAGTGCAATTATAAACCACAGAATAAAACTGCAAAGATAACCCCCCAGCATCCAGGGGTCTCAAACTGGCGGCCCTCCAGCTGTTAAGAAACTACAAGTCCCATGAGGCACTGCAAGACTGACAGTTACAAGCATGACTCCCACAGGCAGAGGCAAAAAAAAAAAAATGGGGGAGGTTGGGACTTTATAAGAGATGCGATTTTAGCAATATGCAATTAAATATAAACATGGAAAAAAAATGTGCCACAGGCAGAGGCATGATGGGACTTGTAGTTTCACAACAGCTGGACGGCCGCCAGTTTGAGATCCCTAACCTAACATCGGAGCAAAGGGGAGATTATTGCTGTTTGGTTGCAGCAGTTGCACTTTGATTTTACCTAGTAGAACCTCTTCTGTCTGTCTGTCTGTCTGTCTGTCTGTATGCACTATAATTCTGATATCAGTGCCACGTCTCCAATGTCCAGCCAACAGAGCTTTCTGAATGGTATTCCGTGTTCCGGGATTCTGCAGCTTGGCATGGTTATTTTTTGAATGGGTAGAAAAGGAATCGGCTAAAAAAAAAAAATTGTGAATCTTTGCTTTGCTTTGCTATATCTATTTAGAGGAACACCGAATGGAAATTTTGGCGCCGAAACTGAAAATACGCAATTCACTTGGCCGAAAACTGAAACCGAAACTGAAACTGAAATATATATATTTATATTTTACGCATTCATTCATGATATTTATTAAAAAGTTGAATATAATACAATACAATTATATGTGTATGTATGTGTATGTATATATATATATATATATATATATATATATATATATATATATATATATATATATATATATATATATATACATATATATATAATTGTATTATATTCAACTTTTTAATTCACATCATAAATGTAAATGAATATGTAAAAAAAAATATATATATTATATATCTCTTTTTTTTTTTTACATATTCATTCATGAAATTAATTAAAACGTTGAATGTAATACAATTATATGTGTGTGTGTGTATATATATATATATATATATATATATATATATATATATATATATATATACTTTTTTACATATTCCTGATATTAATAGAAAAGTTGAATATAATACAATTATATACAAATATAAATATACATTTGTTTTTATATATAATTGTATTATATTCAACTTTTCTATTAATATCATGAATATGTAAAAAAGTATGTGTATATAATATATATATATATATATATATATATATATATATATATATATATATATATATATATATATATATATATATATTTACTTGTTTACATATTCATGATATTATAAAAAAAAAGTTGAATATAATACAATTATATATAAAAACAAATGTGTGTGTGTGTGTGTGTGTGTATATATATATATATATATATATATATATATATATATATATATATATATATATATATATATATATATATATATATATATATATATATATATATATATGTATATATATATTTGTATATAATTGTATTATATTCAGCTTTTTTAATTCACATATATATATATACTTTTTTTATATATTCATGATAGTAATTAAAAAGTTGAATATAATCCAATTATATATAAAAATTGTGTGTGTGTGTGTGTGTGTATATATATATATTATATTCAGCTTTTTAATTCACATCATAAAAGTAAATAAATATGTAAACAATATATATTATATTATATATCCCTTTTTTTTTTTTTTACATATTCATTCATGAAATTAATTAAAACATTGAATATAATATAATATATAACATATATTTTTATTTGGCATATAAGTAATATGTGTAGCAGGTATTATTGAAATATCTCCAGGCGTACAGAAGTTATGTGGGAACATACATTTCCCATTGATTTGCATGGGACTTTAAACAAAAACCCCGACCCTCACAAATGGGGGTAGTTAAGGGATAAATGAACTATCCTATAGTTTAAGTGGACATATAAGTAACATGTGACCAAGTGTTATCGAAATATCTACAGCCGTTTGGAAGTTATGAAGTAACATGTATTTCCCATAGAGTTGAAATGGACTTTAAAGGAAAACCCCGACCATGGCAAATGGGGGTGGGTAAGGGTTAAACCACCTATCCTATGTTTGTTGCTGACATATAAGTAACATGTGTGCCAAGTTTCATGTTAATATCTTTAGCTGTTTGGACGTGATGCTGGAACATACACACACACACACGTTGAGTTTTATATATATATATATATATATATATATATATATATATATATATATATATATATATATATATATATATATACTTTATTAAATATAATACAATTATATATAAAAACAAGTGTATATGTATGTATGTGTGTATGTATATATATATATATATATATAATCTGTGTATATATTTGTATATAATTGTATTGTATTCAACTTATTAAAAATCCTGTTGGTTGCATGTTTGGTGAGTTTAAAAAAATGCACCTCCCCGTTGAAGTGCATTGAAAACTCAGCAAGAACGGCATCAATAACAATAACGTTACGTTTTTGATGAGGTTTTTGAGTCACATGACCTATGAAAAAACACACCACGATGGTAAAATCGTAGTGAAATTGCAGCAAAATTGCGTGCGTTTTCTGTGCCATTATCGGCACCTTTTTCTCTTATCAGTGAAATGCCAAAGACACCATTTTCGGCCGATATGTTTCAGCCCCCCGGTGCATGTCTAGTATTGATGGTCTTACAGCATGGAATATTATAGGCACTTTTATCTGAAAAAGTTACTTTAGTAAGGTAACTCCCCTTATTGCCCATTTACATGCGTTGTGGGATTGTGTGCCTTAGTGTAGTGTGTGGCAAAGCAGGCTATATATGTGTAGCTGTGTTGCGTGTCATTCATTTTGACCAGCAGCCCAACCCACTACTAAGGTAATGTACATGCATTGTAATACATGGCAGCGAACCATAGTGTACTGCAGCAAATGTTTTGTGACACGTCCAGTTTTTAGGACATTTTTGTGTGTCGAAGGCCCATTCCATGGACGGCTTAAAGTGGTTGTAAACCTCAGACATGAAACTTGAACAAAGCCTATGCATCTATAGTGTGTACTTTATAGTGTGTACCCGTTTATCTGCAGTCTTCTCTTCACTGAGCTTTCAGAGAGCAGGGGGTATAGAGCCAAAATTACACTCTGCAGAGCTCAGTGAGAAGAGCTCTGAGAGCTGATTGGAGGGAAGGGGCACACACCCCCTTCCCACGGCACACAGGACAGAGCAGAGGCTGCCAATCACAGGCTGTGTGCTGGAAATCCTTCCTCTGTCACAGTGGCGATGCGTTCATAAGGGGCGCACGGGCACTGCCCCCTCTCTCCTGCCACTTCTCTATCACTATAGATAGATTCATGCATTGCATTGCATGAATCTATCTATGGTTGCCGCTGCCACCCCCTATTTAGGTGCCCGACCCCTTTTCAAGTGCCGGGCACCTGAATTACAGTGGCAGGGTATTTTTTGGAAGCACCTGATTAAAGCTAGAGACTCTAATAGGTGTCAAAAAAGGTGAACAGCGGGCGCCATGCTGGGCGCTCGCTGTTCACTCAGCGTTCTGTTAGGAAAGCGAATGAATATTCGCTTTCCTAACACTGAACCGCCTCTCAG
This sequence comes from Rana temporaria, assembly GCF_905171775.1. Lineage (NCBI taxonomy): Eukaryota > Metazoa > Chordata > Amphibia > Anura > Ranidae > Rana > Rana temporaria. Next base: position 26,971,016 of record NC_053490.1, on the reverse strand, counting down.
CCAATCAGGTGCTCGCATCAATTAATGGGCACAGTAGCGGCAATTGATGAGCACATTGACAGCAATTGATGGGCACAGTAGCAGCAATTGATGGGCACAGTAGTAGCAATTGATGGGCACACTGGCAGCAATTGATGGGTACAGTAGCTGCATTTCATGGCACAGTGGTGGCAATTTATGGGTACGGTGACTGCGTTTGATGGGCACAGTGGCTGCATTTGATGACACAGTGGCGACAATTGATGAAACAGTGGCTGTGTTTGATGGGCACAGTGGCTGCGTTTGAAACAGTGACTGTGTTTGATGGGCACAGTGGCTGCATTTGATGGAGACAGTGGCTGCATTTGATGGGCACAGTGGCTGCGTTTGATGACACAGTGACTGTGTTTGATGGGCACAGTGGCTGCATTTGATGACACAGTGGCGACAATTGATGGGCACAGTGGCTGCGTTTGATGACACAGTGGCTGCGTTTGATGGGCACAGTGGCTGCATTTGATGGGCACAGTGGCTGCGTTTGATGGGCACAGTGGCTGCGTTTGATGGGCACAGTGGCTGCGTTTGATGGGCACAGTGGCTGCGCTTGATGGGCACAGTGGCTGCGCTTGATAGGCACAATGGCGGCAATTGATGGCACAGTAGCTGCATTTGATGGGCACAGTGGCTGCATTTGATGGGCACAGTGGCTGCGTTTGATGGGCACAGTGGCTGGAATTGATGGGCACAGTAGCTGTGTTTTAATGGGCACAGTGGCTGCAATTGATTTTTTTTTTTTTTTCAGGTTGTTTGTGCCCCCCCCCAAAAAATTTGAGCACCAGCCACCACTGACCATACAGGTTAGGGTGAGAAGGGAATAAAGGAATCATAAAACCCTCCAACCAAATCAGCGCATAGCACAGTAAAGCCTTCTTAGATGAGAAGATATTCACATGTCACATTCCATCACAAACCCCCAAAAAAAGAAAATGATTCTACATGTCTGGACATTGAGCAAAGCCAAGCAAATCCTTATTTTATGCCCCATCAGTCAGCTGCACATCCAGAACGGCTGGTGTAAAGACACATACCTATAGCCTAATATTATACGGCCATTCATCCCAGTTCAGTGGAGTATTTATTAGTTCTTGTGGTCCATTTCACCATAACCTTCTTCCTCAATTCATCTTTAGCAGTACAATTATGTTACTAAAACCAGCCATGAAGCTTCAGCAGAGACTGCAGACCTCATGGGCAGCTGAGCCCAAACAGCTCACATCTTCCTGGTTTCCAGGTAGCAGTAGGGTGACCACATTTCCAAACTGCCATTCAGGGACACCCCGCCCTGCGCCATTCTCTGGGCTGATGGGGAATTTGGCGGCGGGTTATTTGTCAGCTGAATGTGGCACTTGCCATCAGATGCAGTGCCACTTGCCACTAGACATGTGCACTGCCAAAAAAATCGTTTTTTTCTTTTATGTTATTTTCGTTTTTTTTTTTTTCGTAAATTCGTAAATTCGGGAAATTCGAAAAATTCTTTTTTTCCATTTTTGTTTCATTCGTTTTTTTTTTTTTCGGAAATTCGTAAATTTTGAAAAAAAATATATTTTCATTTTTTTTCCTTTTTTCGTAAATTCGGGAAATTTTCGGATTTCCGAAAAAGCAAAAAACTGAAAAAACGAATGAAACGAAAAAACGAATGAAACGAAAAAAAAAATGAATTTTCGAAATTTTGTATTTTCGAAATTTCGAAATTTTGTATTTTCGAAATTTCGAAATTTTGTATTTTCGAAATTTCGAAATTTTGTATTTTCGAAATTTTGTATTTTCGAAATTTCGAAATGTCGTATTTTCGAAATTTCGAAATTTTGTATTTTCGAAATTTCGAAATGTCGTATTCTCGTAATTTCGTATTTCAAATTTTTCAGTTTTCAAATTTTTTAATTTTCAAATTTTTCAATTTTCGAAATTTCGATTTTCAAATTTTTAAATTTTTGAAATTCCGATTTTTGACATTTCGAATTTTTCAATTTTCGAAATTTCGAATTTTTCGAAATTTTGTAAATTCGAATTTTCTGAAAAACGAAAATTCGTAAATTCAAAATTTTCTGAAAAACGAAAATTCGTAAATAAAAAAATCGTAAAAACTAAAATTCGTAAATAAAAAAATCGTAAATACGAAAATTCGTAATTCACGAATTTACGAATTTTCGTAAAAAAACGAATTAGAAACAAAACGAATTGCACATGTCTACTTGCCACCCATAGCCTGCCACCAGATGCAGTGCTGCTGCCACTCCCTCTGCATGAGCCACGTGCGTAGAAGGGCACAGAACCCAGTGGTCTCCAAACTGCGGCCCTTTGCTTGCCTCTATCCACAACAACTGACACTAATGATGGGGCACTATCCATCCCACTAAAACCGAATGTTTGGCATCTGCGGCTGGTGCATTTTCTAGACACGTGGCATTAGTTTAGTTCTTCCATTAAAATTTGTTGATTCGGAAAGATTTGAATGAAAATGAGTGGTGTCGCTATCTGGAGAGTGAAGATCAAACCAGTCCCTGCTGCTTGCCGCTGGGTGCCGGAGAAGGAGGAGGTGCCGAGGTGGGTGGGGACAGCAGTGCTGCACTAGGCGCAGTCCTCGCTCCCGGCTTCACTGTCTTAGGCCGCGTACACACGATCGGTCCATCCGATGAGAACGGTCTGATGGACCGTTTTCATCGGTTAACCGATGAAGCTGGCTGATGGTCAGTCGTGCCTACACACCATCGGTTAAAAAAACGGTCGTGTCAGAACGCGGACACGTAAACCACGTACGACGGCACTCTAAAGGGGAAGTTCAAATCCAATGGCGCCACCCTTGGGGCTGCTTTAGCTGATTTTGTGTTAGTAAAAGACGTTTCGCGCTTTTCTGTCTGTTACAGCGTGATGAATGTGCTATCTCCATAACGAACGCTAGTTTTACCAGGACGAGCGCTCCCGTCCCCTAATTTAGTCTGAGCATGCGCGGGTTTTTAACCGATGGTCGTGCCTACTAACGATCTTTTTTTTTTCTATCGGTTAGGAATCCATCGGTTTTAACAAGTTGGCTTTTTTTTAACCGATGGTTAAATAACCGATGGCGCCCACACACGATCGGTTTGGACCGATGAAAACGGTCCATCAGACTGTTCTCATCGGTTTAACCGATCGTGTGTACGCGGCCTGAGAGTAAATTGTCACTGGTTGCAAGATGCCAGGCAGCGCCAGCTCTAGCAACCAGTTCTGGAAATGTAGTTACTAGTTAGTAGGGGAGTGACTGTGTCCTCTAGTTTATTCCGGGACATTGTTTTGTCCCGGAATAAAGGTGCCCGGGACCCGGGACAGACATGTCAATTGCAGGACAGTCTCGGGCAATCCGGGACACGTGGGCACCCTAGGGTAGCAGATCATCTATGTAAATCCATGCTAAAAAGAAGCCTTTTATTTAATCAGAGAGTTTGAGGAGTTAAAAAGGAGGCATGAAAAATACACAGGAGAAGTGACATGCATTTTTGGGCTCTATGTGTGATGGGACCCCATAGAAAAACCATCAAGGGCCCCCTTCCTCTCGTATTTCTATTTCAAAGCCAATTTCACTGATAGATAATACAAATGGTTACCATAGCAATCCCTACTGAGATTCCCATCCTATATATACACTTGTTTATCAAGAATTATGCTACCTCAGTATATGACCATGTAGCCAGACATCTTCGGACTCTATAGTACTGACATGGATTGCTATGCCTAAAGTTACCCTTTATGCATAGAATGCATTAAGATTAAAATAAAATAAAAAAAACTTCATCCTTTATAACTCCTTTAACCACTTAAGGACCGGACCAATATGCTGCTAAATGACCCAAGGGGTTTTTACAATTCGGCACTGCGTCGCTTTAACAGACAATTGTGCGGTCGTGCGACGTGGCTCCCAAACAAAATTGGCGTCCCTTTTCCCCACAAATAGAGCTTTCTTTTGGTGGTATTTGATCACCTCTGCGGTTTTTATTTTTTGCGCTATAAACAAAAATAGAGCGACAATTTTGAAAAAAATTCAATATTTTTTACTTTTTGCTATAATAAATATCCCCCAAAAACATATATAAAATTTATTTTTTTCCTCAGTTTAGGCCGATTCATATTCTTCTACCTATTTTTGGTAAAAAAAATCGCAATAAGCGTTTATCGATTGGTTTGCGCAAAATTTATAGCGTTTACAAAATAGCAGATAGTTTTATTTTTTTTATTTTTTTACTACTAATGGCGGCGATCAGTGATTTTATTAGTGACTGCGACATTATGGCGGACACTTCGGACAATTTTGACATATTTTTGGGACCATTGTCATTTTCACAGCAAAAAATGCATTTAAATTGCATTGTTTATTGTGAAAATGACAGTTGCAGTTTGGGAGTTAACCACAGGGGGCGCTGTAGGAGTTAGGGTTCACCTAGTGTGTGTTTACAACTGTAGGGGGGTGTGGCTGTAGGTCTGACGTCATCGATCGAGTCTCCCTATAAAAGGGATGACACGATCGATGCAGCCGCCACAGTGAAGCACGGGGAAGCCGTGTTTACATACGGCTCTCCCCGTTCTTCAGCTCCAGGGAGCGATCGCGACGGAGCGGCTATAAACGAATAGCCGCGCCGTCATCCCGGATCGCTCCCCGCGGGAATCCGACCGCCGCATGTCCCGATCAGACCCCCGACCCGCGGAAAGGCAGGGACGTACATGTACGCCAATTTGCCTGTACGTGCCTTTCTGTGGACGTACATATACATGCGGCGGTCGGGAAGTGGTTAAGATAAAAAAAAAAACTTCTGCCTTTATAACTCCTTTAAAGCAGAACATGATAAAAATAATGTTCTCTATAAGGAAGATACATTTCATATTAATAATTATGCTACCAAAATTTGTGTGTGCTGTAAATTGCCTCCAGCATTGTTCCTGTTTCTTCTTGCTGGAGGCTGCCATTTTGCTAAAACCCAGAGCCCCTGAGCAGCAGTAAATCTTTTAGGCTGTTAAACCGCTACATTTTCAACATAGTGCCAAAACGTAGAGAGCAACTGAGCCGTATAAGCAATTATTTTTAATGTTTTACATGTTTACTATACCTGCAAAAGGGACCAGCCTGAAGTGATTTAGCAGTACTATACATATAAAGGCAATTTTTTTTTTTTTTTAATCAGCCTGGAAAGAGAAGGGAAGCAATAAAATCCTGGCCAGGATTTTTATTTCTTTTTGTCATAGGTGTCCAATCGGGGAGATTTCTCTTAATGCAATAGAAACTATATTAACCACTTAACGCCCGCCGCACGCCTATTTACGTCAACAGAATGGCACGGACAGGCAGATGGGCGTATATATACGTCCCTGCCTTCTAGCGGGTCGGGGGTCCGATCGGGACCCCCTCCGCTGCGTGCGGCTTACCTCTGGGAGCGATCCGGGACAACGGCGTGGCTATTCGTTTCTAGCCGCCCCCTCGCGATCGCTCCCCGGAGCTGAAGAACGGGGAGAGCTGTATGTAAACCCGGCTTCCCCGTGCTTCACTGTGGCGGCGTATCGATCGAGTGATCCCTTTTATAGGGAGACTCGATAGATGACGTTACTCCTACAGCCACACCCCCCTACAGTTGTAAACACACACTAGGTGAACCCTAACTCCTACAGTGCCCCCTGTGGTTAACTCCCAAACTGCAACTGTCATTTTCACAATAAACAATGCAATTTAAATGCATTTTTTTGCTGTGAAAATGACAATGGTCCCAAAAATGTGTCAAAATTGTCCGAAGTGTCCGCCATAATGTCGCAGTCACGAAAAAAATCGCTGATCGCTGCCATTACTAGTAAAAAAAAAAAAATATTAATAAAAATGCCATAAAGCTACCCCCTATTTTGTAAACGCTATAACTTTTGCGCAAACCAATCAATAAACGATTATTGCGACTTTTTTTTTAACGAAAAATATGTAGAAGAATACGTATCGGCCTAAACTGAGGAAAACATTTTTTGAGGGATATTTATTATGGTAAAAAGTAAAAAATATTCATTTTTTTCAAAATTGTCGCTGTTTTTGTTTATAGCGCAAAAAATAAAAACCGCAGAGGTGATCAAATACCACCAAAAGAAAGCTCTATTTGTGGGAAACAAAGGACGCCAATTTTGTTTGGGAGCCACGTCGCACGACCGCGCAATTGTCAGTTAAAGCGACGCAGTGCCGAATCGCAAAAAGTGCTCTGGTCTTTGACCGGCAATATGGTCCGGGGGTTAAGTGGTTTAATGCAATAGAAACTATATTAATAGAATATTAATAGCATATTAATAATTAGTAAAAAAAATAACATTTATTTAACTTTGCTTAAAATAAGACAATGTTTGGTCCATACGGCAACAAACTACAATAAATTATAATTATAAAACCATTAATCTCAAACACTGCAGTGATTGCACATGGTAATCTTTACAGCCCAACACGTTTCTCCGAGAAGGTCCTCTTCATCAGGAGCTATCAATACAGACTTTCGATAAATGCCATCTAAATGAAATGACAAACTTTTAGTAATTATATCATAATACAACACCAATGTATAGTGTGTCAAACAAACTTTGTTGTATAATTACTAAACGTTTTGTCATTTCATTTAGATGGCATTTATAAAAAGTCTGTATTGATAGCTCCTGATGAAGAGGACCTTGTCTGAGAAACGTGTTGAGTTGTAAAGACTACCATGTGCAATCACTGCAGTTTTTGAGTGGTTTTATATTTGTTTGTTGTCATATGGACTAAACATTGTCTTATTTTTATCAAATTTAAATAAATTAAATTTTTTACAAAAAATGCTGTCCCACGCCTACACTAGTAATATAGGGCCAAATCCACAAAGATCGTGCCTAACTTAATTTTTTCCAATTAAGTTACACTGCCTTAAAATTTCTACCTAAGTGCCCGATCCACAAAGCACTTACCTAGAAATTTTGGGCTGTGTAACTTAAATTCCGCCGTTGCAAGGCGTTCCTATTCAAATGGGGGCGATTCCCATTTAAATTAGGCGCGCTCCCGCGCCGGCCTTACTGCACATGCTCATGACGTCATTTTCCCGACGTGCATAGCGCGAAATTATGTTACGCCGACGGGTCAATAAAGTTGCGTCGGGAAAAAAAAAAAGATACGGCGAAAAAAAAAAAAAAAATGTTTTAAAAATTGCGTCGCTGGACAGAAAGGTCTGCTTTTACATGGTGTACTAACTTTACACTTTGTAAAAGCAGCCCTAATTTTGCGTATGCAAACTAAAACTTACGGAGAGAAAACGAAGCTGAAAAGCTTCGTGGATCTCCGGAAGTGCTAATTTGCATACCCGAGGCGGCATTTCGACTCGAAATGCCCCCAGCGGCGGATGCGGTACTGCATCCTAAGATCCGGCAGTGTAATTCAATTACACATGTCGGATCTTCTGCCTAACTATGGGAAACTGATTCTGTGGATCAGTTCCATAGTTAGGAACAGGGATACGACGGAGTAACAGCAGTTACGCCGGCGTATCCCTTTTGTGGATTTGGCCCATAGTTTCGATGTACATTCAGTGCTGCATTGGTCACCATGCAGGAAGGTGTAGTTTGGCCTCCATACAAGAAGGTGCTGTCAGGTAGCCACCATGCAGAGAGAGCAGAGGACAAGGGAAACCTCATTTTCCTTGGAAGTCTCCATAGGCTTTATCAGGGGAGCAGCTGTCCGGTTGCACGCTCCTGCCTTGGCTGACCTCCGCGGCCATCTTTAGTGTGGGCAGTGCTAACAAATAGCCCTGCCCCCTGTGGTTGTCACGCATATTGCAAGTGGTCAGGAATAGAACCCCCGCTGGTTAGGGACAGATTGTATAGCGTAGGGTGTGTGTATATATTTATATATATATATTAGTGCTGTCAAGCGATTAAAATTTCTAATCGCGATTAATCGCATTAATGTCATAGTTAACTCACGATTAATCGCGCAATTAAGGAGGTTCACCCTTTAAAACATTTTTTTTTTGTTTTCTTATTTTTTTTATTTTTTTTTATAATATTAAATTGTGTTTTTTTATTTTTTTACATTTTGATCACTTTTATTGCTGTCACAAGGAATGTAAACATCCCTTGTGACAGCAATAGGTGGTGACAGGTACTCTTTATGGAGGGATCGGGGTCTAAAAGACCTCCGAGCCCTCCTTTGCACTTCAAAGTATTCAGATCGCCGAAAACGGCGATTCTGAATACTGTGTACTTTTTTAAATCCGGCGCCATTGGCAGCCGAGAAACCCGGAAGTGACGTCATGACGCCGCTTCCGTGGTTTCAATGCGGAGACTGAATCAAAGCCGTTTACGGCTTAGTGTCAGTCTCCAACCTGGACACAGAAGGCGGCGGATGGAGGATCGGGTCTCCCGGTGGGACGGGAGGCCCGGTCAGAGCGGCGAAAGGCGGCGGGAGGGGGGGGATGTCCCCTCCCACTCCTCCGGCATAACAACCGAGCGGCTTTTAGCCGCATCGGTTGTTATGTTTGGATAGCCGATCGCCCGCTCTAAACAACAGTACCGGGGTGATGCCTGCGGCTGCAGGCATCATCCCGGTATAACCAACGAACGCCGCCACGTTAATCGCGCGATAAAAAAATTGACGGCGTTAACATGGGTTTGCGTTAACGCCGTTAATAGTGTGTTTAACTGACAGCACTAATATATATATATATATATACATACCGTATATATCGGGGTATTGCGCGCTCTGGCGTATAGCGCGCACCCCTAAAGTGGACCCGCATTCCTGTGGAAAAAATATTTTTGTACTTACAGTTTTGGTGTCTTGCGCGGCGTCCATCGGCGGCCTCGTCGGGTCCGGCGTCCGTCTGCGGCTTCGGGTGTCCTCTTCGTCGGGTCCGGCGTCCTTCTGTGGCGTCCTCCCCGCTCGATCCCCGCTTTCCCGCGCCGAGTTTGAATACTGCGCCGGCATATACCGAGCGCAGTACACTCGTGTATAGTCGGGCAGGCTCGGCTACTCTCGCGCTCACGTCCTGTACGTCTAGAACGTGAGTGCGAGAGGAGCCGAGCCTGCCCGACTATACACGAGTGTACTGCGCTCGGTATATGCCGGCGCAGTATTCAAACTCGTCGCGGGAAAGCGGGTATCGGCGTATATCGCGCACCCACGATTTTGCCCTGATTGTCAGGGCAAAAAAGTGCGCGGTATACGCCGATAAATACGGTATATATACTATATAACCAAAAGTATTGGGATGCCTGCCTTTGCACGCACATGAACTTTAATGGCATCCCAGTCTTAGTCCGTAAGCCCATTTGTGAGGTCAAGCACTGATGTTGGATGAGAAGGCCTGACTTGCAGTCTCTTCTCTTATTCATCCCAAACGTGTTCTATTGGGTTGAGGTCAGGAATCTGTGCAGGCCAGTAAAGTTCCTTTACCCCAAATTTGCTCATTGTCTTTATGGACCTTGCTTTGTGCACTGGTCCAAATCATTTGGTGGAGGGGGGATTATAGTGGGGGGTTGTTTTTCAGGGGTTGGACTTGGCCCCTTAGTTCCAGTGAAGGGAACTCTTAAGGCGCCAGCATACCAAGACATTTTGGACAATTTCATGCTCCCAACTTTGTGAAAACAGTTTGGGGACGGCCTCTTCCTGTTCCAACATGACTGCACACCAGTGCACAGACCATAAATACATGGATGAGTGAGTTTCTTCTATTGCACACTGAACTATTTTGTTTCAGAATTTCGGTTTCGTCTGAAAAATACATTTATTTAATTACTACCGAATTTATTTTTTATTTTATTTTTTGTTTCCTAAAAAAATTCATTTGTTCGAAAATCCGAATTCAGGTTGAATCTGTCAATTGAAGGCTTATGATGTCTGCCGGGTGTTCTAAGAAAATTTGATGAAGTAGTTAAACTGGACGACGCCGCGCTCGTACATTTCCGGACGAATGCTCCGCCCACAAGCTATAGTAGAATTCTAATGTTGTATGACTAGTAATAAATATAATTATTATTATTACTAGTCAAACAACATTAGAATTCTTCTATAGCCTATGGGCGGAGCATTTGACCGTAAATGTCCGCTCGCGGCGATCGTATGTTTTTAGCTGCTTCGTTGAATCTTCATGTCGAACGGTATTATCGCAGGTTTGATAGACACAGATCGCTTTTGCCACCGTCATGACGAATCTTTTATCTATATTGAACTGTTGTCGCAACGATACGAAAATATAACGGATACGAAAATAAAGCATTTTTTTATATCGAAATTCGGATTCTGCAAGTGTGTTACCGTTTTGTTAAAACGAACATGAAAAATCCCAGAAATTCATGTGAAATGCATTCGGACGATAACGAATGCACATGCCTACTTCTTAATGAGGAGAACTTTAATGCCGCGTACACACGATCATTTTTCGGGTTCTAAAAAATTACGTTTTAAGTGTCTAGAAAAAACAAAGGGCCAGATCCACATAGAAATAGATCAGCGCAGCGTATCAGAGATACGCTACGCCGCCGTACCTTACCTGGTGTAATTTCGAATCCTTAAAGATTTTGCGCCGTAAGTTACGGCGGCGTAGTGTATCTCTGGCGGCGGAATTCAAATCGGTGATTAGGGGGCGTGTTTCATTTAAATGAAGCGCGTCCCCGCGCCGAATGAACTGCGCATGCTCCGTTTCTAAATTTCCCGCCGTGCATTGTGCTAAATGACGTCGCAACGACGTCATTTTTTTTAACTTAGACGTGAATTACGTCCATCCCGATTCACGGACGACTTACGCAAAAAAAAAAATTCAAATTTCGACGCGGGAACGACGGCCATACTTAAAGCGGTGGTTCACCCTCCATAGCAACATTTTAGCATACAATTAGGCATAGTAGCGCGAGCTACAGTATGCCTGTCTTGATTTTTTTCGCCCGGTACTCACAGTGCAATCCTCTATAGAAGATTCCGACTCCCCGCGGGGAATGGGCGTTCCTATCCAGACGGAGGATGATTGACGGCCGGCTCTGGCACGTCACGCTCCCCGAAGACAGCCGAAGTAGGTCTCGGCTCTTCAAGGCGCTATACGGCGCCTGCGCACAGACTATGCGCAGGCGCCGTGAAGAGCCAAGCCTATTTCGGCTATTTCCGGAGAAGCATGACGTGCCAGAGCCGGCCGTGAATCATCCTCCGTCTGGAAAGGAATGCCCATTCCCCGCTGGGAGTCGGAATCTTCTATAGAGGATTGCACTGTGAGTACCGGGCGAAAAAAATCAAGACAGGCATACTGTAGCTCGCGCTACTATGCCTAATTTTATGCTAGAAGAAAACATTTTTTTTTTTTTGTTTATAGGGTGAACCCCCGCTTTAACATGCCAAGTCTATACGCCACAAAATACCAGCTTTAACTATACGCCGGAAAAAGCCGACGCCGTTAAATAATGCGCCGGCCGCTCGTACGTTCGTGGGAAATAGCTAATTTGCATACCCGACGCGGAAAACGACGTGAACGCCACCCAGCGGACGCCGAACTATTGCATCTTAGATCCGAAGGCGTACGAGGACGTACACCTGTCGGACCTAACCCAGATGCCGTCGTATCTTGGTTTGAGGATTCAAACTAAAGATACGACGCGGGTAATTTGAAAGTACGCCGGCGTATCAGTAGATATGCCGGCGTACTCTGTCTGTGGATCTGCCCCAACGTTTTTTTCAACCTGATCATTAAAACGGCCTTGTCTACACACGATCGTGAAAAAAAAAGTTGCTCTAGCAAAGCGCGGTGACGTACAACACATACGACGGCACTATAAAGGGGAAGTTCCATGCGGATGACGCCACCCTTTGCGCTGCTTTTGCTGATTTCCTGTTAGTAAAAGACGATTCACGCTTTTCTGTCTGTTACAGCGTGATGAATGTGCTTACTCCATTACGAACGGTAGTTTTACCAGAACGAGCGCTCCCGTCTCATAACTTGCTTCTGAGCATGCGCTTTTTTTCACGTCGTTAAATGCCACACACGACCATTTTTTACAACCTTAAAAACGACGTTAAAAACGTCTTGAAAAAATAGAGCATGTTCGAAATTTTTAATGGACATTTTTTAGATCGTGAAAAATGCTCTGGAGCCCACACACAATCGTTTTTAATGACATAACAAAAAAACTTCATTTTTTAGAACCCGAAAAACGGGCGTGTGTACGCGGCATAAGAGCTGATTGGAGGGAAGGGACACACCCCCCTTCACACAGGAACAGAGCTGAGGCTGTCAATCAGTTGGACATCCCTCCCGTGTCACCTTTATTTTCTTTGTGTCAGGAAAACTTGTCAGAAGTCACTCACGCGGAAAGCAAAGGAAGGAAGCAGCAGACAGAAATGCCATTTAGTGCTCTGGATTGAGACAAGTACACACTCTAGAGGGATATGCTTTGTTCATATTTCTTGTTTGAGGTTTACAACCACTTTCAGTTTTATCATTGGACACCTTGGCCCAGATTCAGGTAGCAATTGCGTCTGCGTAACCATAGTTAGTGGTCAGCGTATAGTATGCAAATTGCATACTAACGCCGATTCACTACCCTACGCGAGCCCTGCGTACGCAGTTTACGTTGTTTGCGTACGTCGGTTTTTGCGTAAGGCTGCCCCTAATAGCAGGGGCAGCCAATGCTAAAGTATACCCGTCGTTCCCGAATTGCGAAATTTGAAATTTACGTCATTTGCGTAAGTGAATCGTGAATGGCGCTGGACGCCATTCACGTTCACTTTGAAGCAAATGACGTCCTTGTGACGTCATTTACCGCAATGCACGTCGGGAAAGTTTCCCGACGGAGCATGCGCACTACGCTCGACGCGTGAACGCGCCTAATTTAAATGATCCACCCCCCCTACGGGATCATTTAAATTGCGCGCGCTTACGCCGGGCATTTTGCCGGAGCGCCCACGCAATTTACGGAGCTACTGCTCCGTGAATCGCGCGTAGCGCAGGAAATTTACGGAGGCGCAGCGGCAAAACGGTGTGCTGCGCCTCCGTAAAAAAGGGGCAAAGCTACCTGAATCTGGGCCCTTGTATTTCTGCAGTGATCGGTCATCTAATAAAGTTTAGGAACAATTCTTGTGTGCTTTGATCACATTTGTAGCATCACGCATACACGGCTGAATTTTATCTCATCTCCCTAATGAATTGTTATGTTTTGTTATTTAAATCTGTAAACTTTTAAAATCATTCCTGTGAATTATTCGGGTAGCAGTCGAATACATTTAAAAGGTCAAGGAAATTCATTTGTGTATTGGAACAAGGGTGTTTTTAAATGTTTTGGCTTTTTATGTCTCAGTTGGCTTGTTGGTTTGCCCTTTTTTTTTGTCTTTTACAAATCCTAAAGGCATTAATAATCTTTTCCTATTTCATATTTGTTCCCGAAAAGTGAACACATCCATTATTTTAAGTGGAACCATACAGGTTTTATCTCATAAAAGCACCCACTCCCACTCCACTCCCCCCTGCTTGCTCATGTAACTCTACTACACACTTGATGTCCTCAGTACAGATGGTACAAATTGGCACTGGCAGGTGGCACTGCATGGCACTGGCAAGTGGCAATGGTTGGCACTGCCAGATGGCACTGATTGGCACTGGCAGGTGGCACTGGCACTGGCCGGTGGCAGTGGTTGGCACTGATTAGCACTGACATATAGCACTAATTGGCACTGGCAGGTGGCACTGGTTGGCACTGGCAGGTGGCACTGACAGCTGGCACTGATTGGCACTGGCAGGCACTGATTGGCACTGGCAGATGGCACTGATTGGTACTGGCAGGTGGCAGTGGTTGGCACTGGTAGGTGGCACTGCCAGGTTTCACACTGAGCCTATATACTGTACCTGTATGTGAAACTGACATATGTAAATAAATGCAGAGAGAGACCAGCTGTCAGAATTCAGCGGTGATGTCAGGGGTGGGCAGGACCCAGGGTGGGCGGGACCAAGCAGCTATCAAACACCAACCAATGATTGGGCTGCTTAAGAAAGGGGACGGGGCCACATACACGTAGCGGCCCGCCCAGATCCCATCCCATTGGCTGGTGTTTGATAGCTGCTGGGTCCTGCCCACCCCCGACATCAACGATCAATTTTGACAGCTCCTCTCTCTGCTTTCAGTTACATGTGTCAGTTTCACACACTCAGCGGCTCTGGAAAGTGTCAAGCCCACGCTGCTCTGCAAATGGAGTGTGGGGAAGGGAGGAAGAACACTTATGGGCACGGTGCAGTGTTAAATATCGGCCTAATTTGGATAATAATCGGCCGATGACGATTTCTCAAAAATGGCCAAATATCAGCTGGCCGATATATCGGTCGATCTCTAACTTACATTCAGTGAGAAGTGTACCTTGTGCTTGGTGGCTGCTCTCCAATGTAGCACTTCTCCTGCAGGAGCCGCTCCAATGCAACTGGATCTCCCCTGGAATCAGTGCAGAGACAGCCAGAGACACAGCAACATTTCACTCACTCAATAATCAGTCTAGGTTAAGGTGACCAGATTTTTAAAAAGAAATCCGGGACATATTTTTTTTTTACTAGTAATGGCGGCAATCAGCGACTCTCTGCCCATCGCCACCGCCAACGGCCTCACATCCCGTGAGTCTTACTTTCCGGGCCCCGGCTACTACTGGGTGGGGTGTGGAGGAAGATCAATCCGCCAGGGAAGGCAAGGAGATAGGCAGGCGGCTGGCCGGGATTTGAGCCAAGGCAGAAGAACATGCGAGCTGGAGTGGAACGGGCATGCACCCGAAACTGAAAAAATATTCCCTCCGCTCCGACCAGCACATGATCATCAGAAAGGGGCAAAAAAAAAAATACACTCCCCTTAAGGCACTTAAGGCTCCATGTACACGGGATGTTTTTACAACTGCTCCTAAATGATTATTAGACATGTGCATTCGTTTTCGTCCGAATGCATTTTCGGCCGAATTTCAGGTATTTTCGTTATCGTTTTAACAAACGATAACGAAAGCACAGAAAACGAAAACCGAAAGATCCGACATAAAAAATGCTTTATTTTCGTTTTCGTTGCGGTCGAATATGCCTAACCTTAACTCTATTAGTCCAATATTATTTTACATAGAGAGAAAAGATTTGACATTATAGAGACATGTAGAAGAGTCGACATAGAGAGAACAAATTCGACATAGAGAGAAAAGATTCGACATGGAGAGAAAAGATTCGACATGGAGAGAAAAGATTTGACATGGAGAGAAAAGATTCGACATGGAGAGAAAAGATTCGACATGGAGAGAAAAGATTCGACATGGAGAGAAAAGATTCGACATAGAGAGAAAAGATTCGACATAGAGAGAAAAGATTCGACATAGAGAGACATGAAGATTCGACATAGAGAGACATGAAGAGTCAAATAGTTTTTTTGTTTTTTTTAAAGATTCTGTCGAATCTTCTTTCTCCTTCTTCTCCTCCTCCTCCTCCTCCTCCTCTTCCTCCTCCTCTTCTTCCTCCTCCTCCTCCTCCTCCTCCTCTTCCTCCTCCTCTTCTTCCTCCTCCTCCTCCATCATAAGCCTTCAATGACAGATTCAACCTTAATTTGGATTTTCAGATGAATGCATTTTTTTTACGAAAAACTAGATAAATAAAAACGAATTTCGGGAATAACTAAATAAATGTATTTTTCGGACAAAAACGAAATTACGAAACAAAATATTTCAGTGTGCACATGTCTAATGATTACTGTTTCTCTATGAAGGCTTTGGTACACATAGCATAAAACAAGTCCCTTCTTTAGCTTCAATATATATATTTTTTTATTTTTTTTAACAAGACCATGACAACAGATAGAACAGGCTGTCACATATGGTACAATCGGCAAGTATACATCAAGGTTGTGATAGATATTTATAATAACAACATAGTCCGTCAGGCAAACATTGCAGGTAGCAGGGGAGTAGGGGGAGAGAAGGAATGGGGTGGAATATGAGATAAGAAGGAGAAGAAGAGAATTAAGCAGGAGGGTAGGAAGAGAGGCAGGAGACAGGTATGGCTCCTTTTTGAGTGCCTATCAGGGGTCAAGTCCTGGGGAAAAAAGTGTGGGAACTCCCACCCAAGATCCACTTCCCCACCAGTGACTCGAGCTGGGCATCGCCGCTTAGTGAAGGATTGGCTCGGGCGGCTCGGCTGCTCTAGTCCTGCAAAGGGAACTGAGTTCCTGCTGTGAAAAAAGTGCAGGAACTCCGTTTCCACACGTTCCCGCAGGACTTGAGCCCTGGTGCCTATGTAGGTTTTTAGATAAGCTGAAATTAGTGTTTTAGATTACATAAGGTTGCGGAGAGGATGAGACCAAATGAAGTGGTCATTTCCAGGTTGTAACACAGAGTAAGGTACTAGTTGTACGGTTTGGAATTGTCAATAAGACTAGAGTAAAGGAATGGTGCAAAAGGGGTGAGCGATCCAAGGAGCCCAGGTGGTCATGATCATGAATATGTCCAGCTGTAGGTGGGCTTTGGCGAACATTAGTTTGAGTAAAGCATATTCATTCAGGATACGAATAGTGGTTGAGATATCAGGAGAAGTTGCCCCCCCCCCAGTCCCCCATTTTACTTATCTAAGCCACGACACTCTGTGGGCTCGATCCCGCGATGCTTTCCCCCAGCTTGAGGCGGCTCTTCGTTGGAGATTGATAGCAGCGCAGCAATTGGCTCCTGCTGCTGTCATTTAAATCAATGAAGCGGCACGCCAGGGGCGGCGGGGCCTAGTGATACACTAAACAAACTGCACAGTTGAGGCAAGTATGGTATGTTTGTTATTTAAAAACATTTTTTTAACCCTTACAACCCCTTTAACCACTTAACGACCGCCGCATGTACATATACGTCCACAGAATGGCACGTACAGGCAGATGGGCGTACCTGTACGTCCCTGCCTTTCCGCGGGTTGGGGGTCCGATCGGGACCCCCCCCCCCCCGGTACATGCGTCGGTCGGAAATTGTGTAGGAGCATTTTCGGGATGAGGGCGCAGCTATTCGTTTATAGCCGCTCCGTCGCGATCGCTCCCCGGAGCTGAAGAATTAGGAGAGCCGTATGTAAACACGGCTTCCCCGTGCTTCACTGTGGCGCTGTCATCGATCATGTCATCCCTTTTATAGGGAAACTCAATCGATGATGTCACACCTACAGCCACACCCCCCTACAGTTAGAAACACATATGAGGTCACACTTAACCCCTTCAACGCCCCCTTGTGGTTAACTCCCAAACTGCAACTGTCATTTTCACAATAAACAATGCAATTTAAATGCATTTTTTGCTGTGAAAATGACAATGGTCCCAAAAATGTGTCAAAATTGTCCGAAGTGTCTGCCATAATATCGCAGTCACGAAAAAAAACGCTGATCGCCGCCACTAGTAGTAAAAAAAATTTTTTTATAAAAATGCAATAAAACTATCCCCTATTTTGTAAACGCTATAAATTTTGCGCAAACCAATCGATAAACGCTTATTGCGATTTTTTTACCAAAAATAGGTAGAAGAATACATATCGGCTTAAACTGAGGAAAAAAAAATTTTTTTATATATTTTTGGGGGATATTTATTATATAAAAAAGTAAAAAATGTTGCATTTTTTTCAAAACTGTCGCTCTATTTTTGTTTATAGTGCAAAAACTAAAAACCGCAGAGGTGATCAAATACCACCAAAAGAAAGCTCTATTTGTGGGAAAAAAAGTACGTCAATTTTGTTTGGAAGCCACGTCGCACGACCGCGCAATTTTCAGTTAAAGCGACGCAGTGCCGAATCACAAAAAACTGTCCGGGTCCTTTAGCTGCCTAAAGGTCCGGGGCTTAAGTGGTTAAGCAATAACATATCTACATATGTACTAGTTTTGTGTGCTGGAGAGGCTGACATATGGTGAGTGGAGGAATGTAGATCGAAGATATAACTATAAACATACATATGTTATCTGCTTGCTGCAGTCTGATGCCTGATTCTAATTTCTCACGTCTCTATCAACGCAGAAAATCTGTGTCAACACCGTTCCCAATTAAGTAAATACATCTAAATCTATTGCTGGAGATTTGAGAACCCGAGAACCTGTCTTGTAAAAAAATGTACTCCTCATTTGAATCTGTTTACTTGAAGCCTCCTGAAATAAATGTTATGTAACAGGGAGGAGAAGACAACGCATTGTTATACAATATGTTTAATTCATCATCACACCTTAATGGTCCTGGGTTCCCCGCAGGCACAGAGATGTCACATGTAATCAGGGGCTGTCTGTGTGCCGCTGACTTCGGCAATATGGCTGCTGTAAGGAAACGGTTCCTTGGGGGGGGTCTCAGAGTATGATCCTTTATAACAGCTCCTTCCAGATATTAGTAATTGGATGAAACACTGAATGGCTGCAGCCGGGTGAAGAATGGATGTAATATAGCCAAAGGGATGCTATTCCCATTCACACACAGACCCATGTGTTCATTATACAATGCATATATTTTTCTATGGAGGATATACAGTGTAGGGTGACCACGTGTCCCGGATTGCCCGGGACAGTCCCGCATGCTTGTTATACTCACTGTGGAAGGGGTTAATCCTCTGTATTGCGTAAAAAGGCTGTTTGATCCTGTCTTCTCTGATCCTCCCCTTCTTCCACAGTTCCCAATGCGCCTGCTGATAGAACAGAGCTTTGGGGGCACTCTGCACATACTCAGTTTGGTGTGTATTGCTAGAGAGTTTTTTTTTCTGGGGAGAGTGCATGTGATCAGCACAGGGCCAATCAGCATTATCCAGACAGAGGGTCTGGGGTCCTGCAGCTTCATAGGATAGTCAGAGGAGAATGAAAACTCCTCCTACAAGCTTTAACCAGACACTGATAAAAGTCACAATACTGCTATATACTGCTGATGAGAAAAGGTATTTAGCAGTTTATATTTACTAAAATAATTGGATTTCCATGTTCTGTGTACTGTGGGAGACCAGATATAGTGAATGCAGATTCTGGGTTAAGTAACACTTTAAAGTGGAGTTCCACCCATAAATATAACATTACATCAGTAGTTTTAAAAAAATGTCATTAGTCCTTTACGAATTTTTTTTTTTTTTTAGATGCCTTTAAAGTGTTGTTGCTAGGCAGAATAGTTAATCTTCCCTCTTCCTGCACCTAGGTGCTTAAGCTTCCTAACCTACACCGCACAGACTCCTGGGAATGTAGTGGGTGTAACTTTCCAGGAGTCTGTGCACTCCCCAGTCTCAAAGAATCATGTGACTTGGACAGCACAGGTGCTGAAACCTGATCTGACACTGCTTGTGCAGCACTGAGCATGTGCGATTTCTGCAAGGCTGAAATCCAGGAAGTCATACAGTTTGGCTTCATGATGCCCACACTTAAGATGGCCCCAGTCAATTTCTATTTTATAAAGTGTCTAAATGCTGTAACAACCTAACAAAACGGACCTTAGTTTACAGACTAACTTTACTAGAATACATTAAGCTTGTGTATTACAGGGGTATTTATATATAAAAAGTGAAATTGTGGCCGGAACTCTGCTTTAAGCATGATTACATGATTGATTGATTGATTTGATTGGTGATAGGAAAGGGGAAGTTGGGAAAAAAAAACACACACAGGTTCCACAAACAAAAAAAAACCCTGCAACATTTGATAAAATGTAATGCTGACAACTTTATTGATCTAGACAAGCAGACAAAGAGCCCTGGAACTTCCTCTCTGACAGCGTACTCAGAAACAAACGTACATGTAGGCAACGCAGAGATGGAGACGTCCCATGGTTTTATTGGCATTTGTGCACAAAGATGCTGCTGTGTGTGGGCTCATTGATTATTATAGTGCTGTGATTAGAGTGGTAGATACTGGCATTACTGATATGTGGGGTGGACTGGTACAATGCAGCCATTAGTGCTTCCAAAGTTGGATTCATGGAAGTTTTTGCGTTCGTTATCATACTTGGGTTACACTGTTATGACAAAGGTCCATCGTGACATTATCATCTTGGGTTCCAGCCTACAGGAAAGTAGAACATCATTCTTCGTGTTCACCTTCTAATAACCTTTACTGTGTCATTCTGTAGGTAGCACGACTATGTAGGTGGCACTTGGTGGGTTTCTATGCCACCTGTTCCCTCTTGGCTTATAGATTACGTTTTCTTTTGCATCTTACTGACTGTATGGTTATTTGTTACTTAGCAATGACAAATACAAAGCTGCCTACGTTTATTATCGACAAAGAAAAAGATGACCTCATATGCAGGTAGTTATTTTAGTGAGTAAATAACTAAAGCAATATAAATTTGAGTAAATGGTTTGAGTAAATGGTTCTTCCATGGGTTTTATTTCTCCTGGGGTTCTGTCTGCTGGGATGCTGTATTGCCTTTTGAAGAGTGAGGCCTCGTACACACGACCGAGGAACTCGACGGACGAAACACATCGTTTTGCTTGTCAAGTTCCTTGTGAAGCCGTCGAGAAACTCAACAAGCCAATTTTCTCCATTCCCGTCAAGGAAATGTTCTCTTTTTGGCTCGTCGAGTTTCTCAACAGTTTCCTCAACGAAAATGTACACACGACCGGTTTCCTCGGCAAATATCTCCCAGCAAGTTGGCCTTAGGGCCACTTAAGCAACTTGGTAACCAGTCACGGGCCACAATGAGTGGAGCGGGCGGATGACAGGTCACGGCTACTCTATAGGCCCTCCGATCCGCCCAGATGGAAGGGGACAAATTCCCTTCTGTTTTTCGGATTGAAAGGGGGCGTAAACGGACATCTCTTGCTCTCCAGAGGTTAACTGAGGGTCCCATTTGGTTGTGCTGATCGTGTGAAAAGGGCCTAAGACTGCTTTCACACTAATGTGCTGCAGTTTACCCACACCGCGGGTGCAGCATAGTGCACCTGTGTCTATCCTGCGGGTTAGCTGAACTTTGCCATAGGCTCCGCCTGTGGCAAAAGCAGGCGCTGTAGAGGAAGCATCAGCCTATGGGGCTCTGCTCCGCAGGCGCTTTCTTCCTCTACCATCAGCTTCATTCACAACACTGATGCTACGGCATGGCGGGTCGGCAACCTGCGATCTGGGCTTGCCGACCCGCCATTCCAGAGCAGTAGGTCGCCGGCCACATTAGAGGGCTCCGCGGGCCACATGTGGCCACTGGTTGGCCACCCCTGCTGTATCGCATGCTTTCCCTATGTTCTTAGTCAAAAATTCTAGAATAATAACAGTGTAACTGGCTTCACCAAAATCATCTCTATTATGTGTAGCTCCCTCCTAGTGTAGTGTAGGCTGCTAGGTATATTTATGGAACTCTAGCAAAATTCCTGGGTAAGTGTGCCCAGTAGGCGGTGAGAGAGCCCATAAATAGTCTCAGACGTGGGCAGCTGGGTGCAGTGTTCCTGGGTCCAGTCCTGCAGGAGGAGACCCCTGTCTAGGGGCTCTGTCCCTGGTGCTGGATCCTAGAGGAGGTCTGCAGGCAGACACTGAAGTCCCAGCTAGTCTTGGGGGGGGGGGCTATTTGCAAATCCATGTCTGAAGTTGGGTCTGGAGAATCTTACTGAAGAGAGCTAGGAGGAAGTTGGTGGGGAGGAGTCCAGCTGTCTTTTGGGGGCATGGTATGCATCAATCTCCCTAGAAAGAACCTGGTGGATATCGACAGGAGGCAACCGATAATCCTGTGGCAGTAGATGACCCCAATGCTGAAGAATAGGGACTGTGTGTTGCTTCTAACTCTGAAAGGAGTACAGGTTACCATCAGAATAGAGAGTCAGAAGTTAAGGAGTTCTCAAGTTGTTCAGTTCTACAGTTTTGTTGGGGGTATCCCATGCTCCCTATCCATATCCAAGTTCATCATTCACAATAAAAACCCAGAAAGAAATTCCTAGACTGTTTTTGGAGCCAGTGAAAGAGTGCATAAAATGTGGTGTGCCTGGCTGTGTGTGCTCTAAGGGGGAAATTGGATCAAATTCACCAGAAGCTCCTTAGGAAGTGTGCTACGTCTGAACAGTGGCGGCATGGCGCTCAAAATTTTTGGGGGGTGCAAACAAACTGAAAAAAAAAACATCAGTTTGCCCCATCAAATGCCGCCAGTTTTCCCCATCAAATGCCGCCAGTTTGCCCCATCAAATGATGCCGTCCATCCAGTTCAACCACAAAAAAATAAACAAATAAAATAAAAAACACAGTACAATCCCATACACCCAACTCCATACCCACAGTTGATCCAGAGGAAGGCAAAAACAGCAGAGCATGATCCAATTTGCTACAGCAGGGGAAACAATTCCTTCCTGATCCCCCGAGAGGCAATCGGATTTACCCTGGATCAACTTTACCTACAAATCTTAGTACTCAGTTATATTCTGTACATTTAGGAAAGAATCCAGGCCTTTCTTAAAGCAATCTACTGAGCTGGCCAGAACTACGTCTGGAGGGAGTCTATTCTAGATTTTCGCAGCTCTTACTATGAAGAAACCTTTCCGTATTTGGAGATGAAATCTCTTTTCCTCTAGACGTAAAGAGTGCCCCCTTGTCCTCAGGGTTGACCTTAAAGTGAATAACTCAACACCAAGTTCACTATATGGACTCCTTATATATTTGTACATGTTGATTATATCCCCCCTTATTCTTCTCTTCTCAAGAGTGAATACATTTAGTTCCTCTAATCTTTCCCCATAGCTGAGCTCCTCCATGCCTCTTATCAGTTTGGTTGCCCTTCTCTGCACTTTCTCCAGTTCTCCGATGTCCTTTTTGAGAACTGGTGCCCAAAACTGAACTTCATATTCCAGATGAGGTCTTACTAATGATTTGTACAGGGGGGCAAAATTATATCTCTGTCTCTGGAGTCCATACCTCTCTTATACAAGAAAGGACTTTGCTCGCTTTGGAATCCGCAGCTTGGCATTGCATGTCATTATTGAGCTTATGATCGACCAAAACCCCCAGATCCTTCTCCACTACAGACCCCCCCAGTTGTACTCCCCCTAGCAGGGGCGGACTGACAGCTCATGGGGCCCCCGGGCAAAAGAAGATCATGGGGCCCCCTGTGTCCCCGCCCACGTTCAAGCTATATCCACACAAAGTCCCACCTACATATTGCACTGCCCACATTGCAAATAATTTCTCTACACAATGTTTAAAATAAATGTTTATTATAGGAATTTAATTCTTGCCACTGATCACCAATGTAAGGAACATTCTTCTCACTGATCACCAATGTAAGGGACATTCTTCTCACTGATCACCAATGTAAATAACATTCTTCTCACTGATCACCAATGTAAGGAACATTCTTCTCACTGATCACCAATGTAAGGGACATTCTTCTCACTGATCACCAATGTAAGGGACATTCTTCCCACTGATCACCAATGTAAATAACATTCTTCTCACTGATCACCAATCTAAGGGACATTCTTCCCACTGATCACCAATGTAAGGGACATTCTTCCCACTGATCACCAATGTAAGGGACATTCTTCTCACTGATCACCAATGTAAATAACATTCTTCCCACTGATCACCAATGTAAGGGACATTCTTCTCACTGATCACCAATGTAAGGAACATTCTTCTCACTGATCACCAATGTAAATAACATTCTTCTCACTGATCACCAATCTAAGGGACATTCTTCCCACTAATCACCAATGTAAGGGACATTCTTCTCACTGATCACCAATGTAAGGAACATTCTTCCCACTGATCACCAATGTAAGGAGCATTCTTCCCACTGATCACCAATGTAAGGGACATTCTTCCCACTGATCACCAATGTAAGGGACATTCTTCTCACTGATCACCAATGTAAGGGACATTCTTCTCACTGATCACCAATGTAAGGAACATTCTTCTCACTGATCACCAATGTAAGGGACATTCTTCTCACTGATCACCAATGTAAGGGACATTCTTCTCACTGATCACCAATGTAAGGAACATTCTTCCCACTGATCACCAATGTAAGGAACATTCTTCCCACTGATCACCAATGTAAGGAACATTCTTCCCACTGACCACCAATGTAAGGGACATTCTTCCCACTGATCACCAATGTAAGGGACATTCTTCTCACTGATCACCAATGTAAGGGACATTCTTCCCACTGATCACCAATGTAAGGGACATTCTTCTCACTGATCACCAATGTAAGGAACATTCTTCCCACTGATCACCAATGTAAGGGACATTCTTCTCAGTGATCACCAATGTAAGGAACATTCTTCCCACTGATCACCAATGTAAGGGACATTCTTCCCACTGATCACCAATGTAAGGAACATTCTTCTCACTGATCACCAATGTAAGGAACATTCTTCCCACTGATCACCAATGTAAGGGACATTCTTCTCACTGATCACCAATGTAAGGGACATTCTTCTCACTGATCACCAATGTAAGGGACATTCTTCCCACTGATCACCAATGTAAGGAACATTCTTCCCACTGATCACCAATGTAAGGAACATTCTTCCCACTGATCACCAATGTAAGGGACATTCTTCTCACTGATCACCAATGTAAGGGACATTCTTCTCACTGATCACCAATGTAAGGAACATTCTTCTCACTGATCACCAATGTAAGGGACATTCTTCTCACTGATCACCAATGTAAGGGACATTCTTCTCACTGATCACCAATGTAAGGGGCATTCTTCCCACTGATCACCAATGTAAGGAACATTCTTCCCACTGATCACCAATGTAAGGAGCATTCTTCCCACTGATCACCAATGTAAGGGACATTCTTCCCACTGACCACCAATGTAAGGGACATTCTTCCCACTGATCACCAATGTAAGGAGCATTCTTCCCACTGATCACCAATGTAAGGGGCATTCTTCCCACTGATCACCAATGTAAGGAACATTCTTCCCACTGATCACCAATGTAAGGAGCATTCTTCCCACTGATCACCAATGTAAGGGACATTCTTCCCACTGACCACCAATGTAAGGGACATTCTTCCCACTGATCACCAATGTAAGGAGCATTCTTCCCACTGATCACCAATGTAAGGGACATTCTTCTCACTGATCACCAATGTAAGGGACATTCTTCCCACTGATCACCAATGTAAGGAACATTCTTCCCACTGATCACCAATGTAAGGAACATTCTTCCCACTGATCACCAATGTAAGGAACATTCTTCTCACTGATCACCAATGTAAGGGACATTCTTCCCACTGATCACCAATGTAAGGAACATTCTTCCCACTGATCACCAATGTAAGGAACATTCTTCTCACTGATCACCAATGTAAGGAGCATTCTTCTCACTGATCACCAATGTAAGGAACATTCTTCTCACTGATCACCAATGTAAGGAACATTCTTCTCACTGATCACCAATGTAAGGGACATTCTTCTCACTGATCACCAATGTAAGGGACATTCTTCCCACTGATCACCATTGTAAGGAGCATTCTTCTCACTGATCACCAATGTAAGGAACATTCTTCCCACTGATCACCAATGTAAGGAGCATTCTTCCCACTGATCACCAATGTAAGGAACATTCTTCCCACTGATCACCAATGTAAGGTGCATTCTTAGTGTACAGATGACAGTATCAGGCCGCTTTCACACTGGGGTGGCGGCAGCGGTAAAGCGCCGCTATTTTTAGCGGCGCTTTACCGTAATTTTTGTGGAGATATTCGGCTGCTAGTGGGGCGCTTTTAACCCCCACTAGTGTCTGAAAAAGGGATAAAACAACCTACAAAGTGCCGCTGCATTTCAATGGGAATAGATGCTGCTTGCAGGACATTTTTTAACGTCCTGCTAGCGCATCGCCTCAGTGTGAAAGTATCTGGCTTTCACATTTACACTGCAGGGGAGACATTTTTCAGGTGCTTTACAGGCGCTATTTTTAGCCCAAAAGCGCATGAAAAACATCCCAGTGTGAAAGGGGACTTAGGGAAAAGCACTCAGTGTATACATTTCAATGATTTTATGTAATTCATATATAGGGAATAACACTCACTTACGCCCAGGTTCACACTGACAGCAGGAATTAAATCATGCAAGTTCAGCTAAACTCGCACGATTTCATACCCGCACGTCAGTGCGAGTTTGGCGGGCGATTTCAGAGACATCTGAGCGGGTTGCTGCACAGATGTCGATGGAAATTGCACCCCGAAGTCAGCAAAAGTTGTAAAGAAACTACTTTTGGGAATCGGTGCAGGGCCACAAATGGGGCATCACACTGATTCAGGTAGTGCCTTTACCATGCGATTTGACATGTCAAATCGCATGGCAAATTGCTCCTATGTAAACCAGAGCTAAGTGCTATTCCCTATATATATATATATATATATATAACACTGATATCTATACACTGAGTGCTGTACCAGATATCAGTGTGCATTAGTGAATAGCACTTGATCTGGTAAATAGGCACAGCACAGGGCAAGAAGGAAGGAACCAGGAAGTAACACTCAGCATGGCTCTTAGAACAACACACAGACACAGTAACTGCACTGATTTCATTATCACACTGACCTCCTGCTGCTGCACAAGGCAGATCAGTGTGGATTGATGCCGTTTGAAATTCCAAGCTGACTCAGTCAGCTCTCCTCTATATGAATTGTGCAGTGCTTTCTGCCTCAAAGGCTCCAGCTCCTTCACAGACTGTAACCCACGGCAGACTTATGGCCCCGCCCCCTCAGCTGGATTCCCCAGGAGAGAGCAGGGGGGAGAGGTGGCTGGAGCGCCTGTCTCAGAATATCCCCGCACGGCTCAGGGCTCTGATGAGCCACCCATCCCAGCCAACAAACACCTCTGAGCTGCTCACACAGCCACAGCCAATGGTTCCATAGCACTGCTTCCTCGGGGGTACAGTTTTTTATTTTATTGTGCATAATAATCAGCGCTGCTGCGGGCACCTTCAGGGACAGACTGAGCCGGCCGGGCCCCCCTCCCCACGGGCCCTCGGGAACTGCCCGACTCACCGAATGGTCAGTCCGCCCCTGCCCCCTAGTATGTATGATGCATGCATATTCTTAGCCCCCAAGTGCATAACTTTACATTTATCAACATTAAACCTCATCTGCCACTTAGTCGCCCAATTAGACAGAGCATTGAGGTCGGCTTGTAAATTGGAGACATCCTGCAAGGACGTTATTCCACTGCATAGCTTGGTGTCATCTGCAAAGACAGAAATTGTAATTTTGATCTCAGACCCAATATCATTTATAAAGATATGAAAAAGTAAGGGTCCCAGCACTGAACCTTGGGGTACACCACTGATAACATTGGACCATTGAGAGTAAGAATCATTAACCACGACTCTCTGAATTCTGTCTTTCAGACAGTTTTCTATCCATTTACAAACTGATATGTCCAATCCTGTAGACCGTACTTACCTCTTCATGAAAGGAAATCAGGTTTGTCTGACAACTTCTGTCTTTCATGAATCCATGCTGTCTGCTGCTTTAATAGTTTTTTTCCAGCAAGAACTTCTCTATGTGGTCTTTTTATTGAAATGACAGAGCTCAATTCTTTTAGGAACCCGTGGGTGGATGCCATCTGGTCCAGGTGCTTTATCCACCTTTATTCTGTCTAAATATTTCTGGACCATATCACTTTTGAGCCATTGTGGATTTGGGGCTGTGTCACTCCCACCCCCATTATGGACATGAGCTCCCCCATGCTCCATTGTATACACAGAGCTGAAGAAAGCATTTAATAAACATGTAACAAGAAAAGTAGGTGTTATCTCTGTTTGGATGCAATAATGTAAATACACTTTAAGATTTTAAAATTAAAATGCCCTGTTGATTTTGTTAGCCAGAAAGCATTCCTCCATAAGCCTCTTTGAAGTTTTCTCAAGGGATTGAGTTCCTTGAGTTAATAGACTGCCACCCCTGGCCAATGCAAGTACCTATTTAACCAGTAAGGGTTCACATATGAGCCACATGGGTCCGGTGGGTCCTGGTTCATCGTTATAGGTCCGATTTCAGCTCAAATTTTGGGCTGAATTCGAAACCTGAAATGGACCAAAAGATGCACACACGTTTGTGCAAAATGCACTGGATCTACTGCGGAGAGATGTGAACCGGTTCCATCGAGAGACGGTCAAAATCTCCTGCTATTGCAAATTGGATGCGGGGAACCCAGCCTAAAGGTACTCCCACTATTGGCTATTGATAAGACCTAGTCTTGAAGTTCGAGAAGTTCAGCCCGTAATTACAAAGTGACCAATGCCTGAGTTATTGTTATTGACTCATTAAGCCCATTTTGCTTCCAGTTTACTGATCTGCTACTCAAGTAGCGACTTAGCTTGCCTTCTGGCTCCACCAACCAAAGCCTTCAGTCTTCACTTTCCTTACATTTGTCTATTTGCAGTCTTGATCATTAGCTTGTATGCCAGACACTCCTATAACATTTACCTGATTCCCGTTGGCCAACCCTGACCTGAAAATGTACTACAGTCAAGCTTTGAAAGAGGTCCCTAATGAAGACTAGGCCCCTCGTAAGGCGGGTACATACTATAAGATAACTGGGCAAACAATTATCGGGTTTTCCTTGATGTTTCACAGCAAGTTGAATCTGAGAAAGGAACTAGTGTACGAAAATTCTTGTACGACAAAGGCATTTTTTTGGTGTTTATTGCGCAGTCTTTTGTACACATAAAATGAAAATCATTCCGTTCATATACAAGAAACATTTAGGAGTTTGTCCCTTTGAAAATTTTGGTTCGGAAAGTCTGAATCGGATGGTGAAAGTTGTGTACAGACAATACGAAAATCGAAGATCTTTCCTCGTATGTGATTTTTCTTCCAATTTTGTGTACCCCACTGTAGACTCATTGTCTGGGTGAAAGCCCACATCTACCAGTAGAGGCAGCAAATCAGATGTGTCTAATAGCCATTTATGATTGTTGGCAGCCAGTGTAACATTTGATGTGTGTATAAAAACAGTGAATCTTAGGCCGGGTACACACGGACAAACATGTATGGTGAAAGCGGTCCGTCGGACCGTTTTCACCATACATGTCTGCCAGAGGGCTTCTGTACGATGGTTGTACACACCATCGTACAGAAGTCCGCGCGTAAACAATACGCGGGGCGTGTCCGCGGTGTCGCCGCGTCGATGACGCGGTGTCGCCGCGACAATGACGCGGCGACGTGGGCGGCCCGCCTTTAAAATGCTTCCACGCATGCGTCAAAGTCATTCGACGCATGCGAGGGACGGCGGGCGCCTGGACATGTACGGTAGGTCTGTACTGACGACCGTACATGTCCGAGCGGGCTGAATTCCAGCGGGCTGTTTTAAAACAAGTCCAGGAATATTTGCCCGCTGGGAAAAGGCCCGGCGGGCAAATGTTTGCTGGAATTCGGCCCGCTCGCGCCCACACACGACCAAACATGTCTGCTGAAACTGGCCTGCGGGCCAGTTTCAGCAGACATGTTTGCTCGTGAGTATGGGGCCTTATTGCTACATTCATTTTCCAATAGGGAATTATTAGAACCCCTAAACCTCTGTCAGGTTTAACTGGTGTCTGTATTGGAGGAATTAGCCACTCTCTATATCCAAGTGACCACTGTCACCTGGACTAGAGTTAGAGAAAACACAGAATTGTATGGTGTCTCTTATCACCAAAGTGATATCCTTTAACTTCCTGTTGTGTCTAAAAGGGGTTGTTAGAATTTTTTTTGCATTCTATGCACTAAGATAAAAAGCCCCCCTGCCCCCTCGGCCCCCCTAATACTTACCTGAGCCCCATCTCTGTCCAGCGATGTCCACTAGTGTCTCAGCCATACGAGACTCTCCCTCCTGATTGGCTAAGACACAGCAGTGGTGCCATTGGCTCCCGCTGCTGTCAATCAAAGTCAGTCAGCCAACAAGGAGAGAGAGAGAGGGGGCGGGGCCAGACTGCAGCTCTGTGTCTGAATGGGCACAGGGAGCTGTGACTCGGCTCGGATGCTCCCATAGCAAGCTTCTTGCTGTAGGGGCACATTAAAAGGTGGGAGGTGCCAGGAGCACCAAGGAGGGACCCAAGAAGAGGAAGATCCGGGCTGCTCTGTGCAAATCCACTTCACAGAGCATGTAAGTATAACATGTTTATTATTTTTATAGGAAAAAAAACAAGACTTTCCAATCACTTTTTAATGGAAATCAAATCTCCCCAATGAGACTCCCAACAAAACGCCCCGGCACGTAACAGTAGGTTTTATCCATTCTTTATTCTATCCGAAAGCACAACAAAAAGCAAAGAAGAGAAGGTGTGCTTTAAAAATGGGTAAACGAGATACTAGAAGTTGATGAATGTTGAATGTTGGACAAACTGGAGAACCCCAAACAGCAAACATGTTTTAAATGAATCTTCCAACCCAGTTTTGAGACAAAGGAAGGCCAGTATGGTTGGAGGGCATCACTTAAGACAAAAGTCCTACCTTGCCCGATGTCTCCAGCACAAAATTTAGAGGCACTTCTTTCGGAAACGTATGCCTTACCATAATAATAGGATTTTACACATGCACAAAGGTCACCTATACAACCGGGTTTTTTTTGTTTGATTTTTACATAATTTCCTTTTCTGTATTAATAAACACCGTAATTACATCCCTGTATTATGTTGTTTTAGGGAATATGGGCATGAGCAGGCATAATGAGATAAGGACTATGACATTAAAGATAATCATGTTCTATTTATGACTTCCTGTTGTTGAAATACTCTACATTCTACGAAATTGCCATATGGGATGTTACCTTTGTGTGCTGTTTGCGATGCTGCCAGATTGGAGGTAATTATACAAACTGCTCTCTCTTGATGACTGCTAATGAAGTGATGTCATTATCTGGCAGAAATTTGACTTACATATACTACAAAAATAAAGGAAAATCGACTGACGATTATACATATACAAATTAATTTGGGGGAGAAAGCATACTAGAAAAGAGAGGCGTAAAACTAGCAGGATT
This sequence comes from Rana temporaria, assembly GCF_905171775.1. Classification (NCBI taxonomy): domain Eukaryota; kingdom Metazoa; phylum Chordata; class Amphibia; order Anura; family Ranidae; genus Rana; species Rana temporaria. The sequence continues at coordinate 26,940,104 of NC_053490.1, read as the reverse complement.
ACTAGAATTAAACCTCCCAAACACCTCCGCTTGGATAGGAATGGGCATATTCTAGGTAATCTAAAGGGATTTATTTAACACAGACTGTGCTTTGCCTACGTATGGATACGGGATGAGGCCCCGTACACATGACCGAGGAACTCGACGTGCCAAACACATCGAGTTCCTCGGCGAGTTCAGTGTGGAAGCCGCCGAGGAGCTCGGCGGGCCGACTTTCCTCATTGAACAACGAGGAAATGGAGAACATGTTCTCTTTTCGGCCCGACGAGTTCCTCGCTGAAAAGTGTACACACAATCGAGTTTCTCGGCAGAATCCAGCTCCGACCGAGTTTCTGGCTGAATTCTGCCGAGAAACTCGGTCGTGTGTACGGGGCCTGAGGTGTATTTGACCAGAAAGAGGCTTATGGTGACCCTGTACCCAGACTATGTACATTAAACTAGTTATGTAAGTTGGGAGGTGCAGCGTGGTGCGGCAGTAGTAACCAGTCCAGTGTCAGAAAACAGAGCTGTATTGAAACGAAAGCCTCGTACACACGCAAGGTTTTCTCGGCAAGAAAACTGCTGGCAGAGCTTTCTTGCCAAGTAAGCTGTGCGTGTGTACGAGGCTTTGAGGGTTCTCATTGAGAAAACTACCCAGAATCTAGACGAGAAAAATAGAGAACCTGCTATCTATTTTCTTGTCGTAATTCTCAGCAGTGTTTTCCTGCTGGGAAACCTGAGCGTCTGTATACTTACCTGCCTCCATGAAAACTACTTTGACGCATGTGCGGTAGCTTCCAAGGCATAGGTAGGGTGAAGCAAGATGGCGGTGACGGCATCGAATGTGACGAGCGCATGCTCATCGTAGTCGATGACGTCACACACACATGCCATTCAAAAGAACGGCGGTTCTTTCGAATCGTACGTCTGTACACTCGGCCGGCAAGAATACCTTGCTAGGAATCTCGTCAGGAAAAACGTTTGTTTCCTGACGAGAATCCCGGCCGTGTGTACAGGGCTTAAGGGTCAGGAATTCAAAACCAGCCCATTGGGTAAACAACCCAACCGACTGCACTCACAGAATGTACAGCGATGAATAGCAGCAATGGGTCTCGTGTGTGCGGACAGCATCTGTCTCAAGGAGCGGAATGCAATCTGGTCGGTCCGTACCCAAGTGAGGAAGCTTCCAGGAAGGATGGCGTGTCCCTGACAAATGGGTGACCTGTCCCTACTCTATACACATGTGAAATGCTTGTCTTAAATAGACTCTGTTTGACCCAAAATCACAGCCAAGCTCATATTGGACACCAGCATCCAATCTGAGGCTGCATCTCTGTGACCGAGGAGATCATAGAGGAACGGGGCTCCTCTCGACTTCCCCCTCCATCTACATTGCTGCTGCAGATGAGCACCACCTGCAGTGGAGAAAATTGACTGCACCTGTCTACGTGTATTCTTAACAAGCAGTAAGGGCTCACTCACACTTGTGGCTGTCATGTCAGAGGCTATAGACACGCAGTTCGTAGGCAATTTAAACCCTAACCCTCATGTGTTTTCACATATTTTTCATCCTTTTTTTGCACCCCGATGCTGCTGACCACCTCAAGTGAATTTCAACCACTTCCTGTCTACATGCATCTAACATCTGCTCCACATCATTGTTCTGGACCAGGTTCTTAATACCACAGTAAGGCCTCATACACACGACCGAGAATCTCGTCGTAAAAGAAATAACGTTTTCCTGGACGAGGTTCTTGTCAGGCTTGACGAGAATCTTGTCAAGCTTTCCTTTCATACACACTGTCAAGACAAAAATCTCATCGTTCTCAAACGTGGTGACGTACAACACGTACAACGGCACTATAAAGGGCAAGTTCGATTCCACTGGCGCCACCCTTGGGGCTGCTTTTGCTAATCTCGTGTTACCGCGTGTTAGTAAAAGTTTGGTGAGAGACGATTCGCGCTTTTCAGTATGTTACAGTTTGACGAATGTGTCATCTCCATTACGAATGCTACTTTTACCGATGGTGCGCTCCCGTCTCATACTTTATTCTGAGCATGCGCGGGTTTCTAAGCATACACACAAAAACGTGTTTCTCGTCGTAAACCAGCCAGACGAGAGACACGACGAGGAAATTGAGACTCCCGACGAGAAAAAAAGAGAGCATGTTCTCTTTTTTTCTCGTCGAGATCCACAACAGTTTTCTCGACGACCGGTGTGTATGGAAAACGGTCGCTTTGGATAAGTCTCTATGAGCTTGCTCCAGCTCCTTCAAGTTGGATGGTTTGCGCTTGTGAACAGCAATCTAAGTCTGATCCCAGCTGATCACAGATTTTCTATTGGATTGCGGTCTGGGCTTTGACTAGGCCATTCCAACACATTTGCATGTTTCCCCTTAAACCACTCAAGTGTTGCTTTAGCAGTGTGTTTGGGGTCATTGACCTGCTGGAAGGTGAACCTCCGTCCTAGCCTTAAATCACACACAGAGTGGTACAGATTTTGCTCAAGAATATCCCTGTATTTAGGACCATCCAGCTTTCCCTCAACTCTGACCAGTTTCCCAGTCCCGACTGCTGAAAAACATCCCCACAGCATGATGCTGCCACCACCATGTTTCGCGGTGGGGATGGTGTTCTTTGGGTGATGATGTGTTGGGTTTGCGCCAGACATAGCATTTTCTTTGATGGCCAAAAGTTCAAGTTTAGTCTCATCAGACCAGAGCACCTTTTGGGAGTCTCCCACATGCCTTCCTGAGGACGCAATATACCTTGCGAAATGTGTAGAGGCTGCTGACATCTACGGAACCACGCGCTGATCGTGAGATAGGCGTAGGGGGACACGAGAGGAGTGGCTTTTATCCTTCACCTGTTTTGCATACACCTGTTTTGCATACACGGCTGGAGAAGCTTGGTGCCGGCATACGGGCATAACCAAATGTGAGTGCAATACTTACCTTGTTTTAAGAAACCAATACATTTTTTACGTACTACACCATGAGGGGCACTCCTCTCTTTTTTTGTGAGCCTTTGTAGGAAAAAAAGAGACCCCACTAGTACATCCCAGGCACCTGGCAGTTGGTGGAAATACGTATAACAGGAGTGGTTATCCTGGGAATGAACCAAAGGCATTTATTAAATGAGATCTGGTGAGTGGCCATTCTTAACGGTGATGGGAATATCACTGAAGAGGTGAAATTACGTTGTGTTTTAACATCTCACAGGAGAAGCATTGATCGTTTTACAAGCACTTGGCTAGCATATTGGGACTTTAATGAGAAGAGGACCAATCTAGAAATCATCTATCTAATTGTCACATGTGTATTTTTTCCCATATATACATTTCAAATTTATTTGTGGTTATTATAATATTTGTTTGTTTCTGTGGTAGTGATTCTTTGAATCTGGTATAGGGGAACGTAAAAGCACTATTTACTAAGTGTATAACACATATATATATATATATTTTTTGCATTTTTTCTGAGAAGAATATCTGTTTATAAGCACTTGGCACACATATATACACATTTATACATATTCGGTGTATTGTCAACAGAGGTGATATGTATTGGGGGTTAATAATTAAGAATATTGCCCAGAAGTAGGTGGCGATAGATGAACCACCAGGGGAGCGCAATTCACATACCACATTCATAGAGTTTTCTTTGATGGCCAAAAAGTTCAATTTTAGTCTCATCAGACCAGAGCACCTTCATACATTTTGGGAGTCACCCACGTGCCTTTTTGCAAACTCAAAATGTGTCACTGTGCTTTTTGCTGAAAGTAATGGCTTTCTTCTGGCCACTCTGCCATAAAGCCCAACTCTATGGAGCGTACGGCTTATTGTTGTCCTATGTACAGATACTTCAGTCTCTGCTGTGGAACTCTGCAGCTCCTCCAGGGTTACCTGGTTCTCTGTGCTGCCTGTCTGATTAATGCCCTCATTGCTCGGTCTGTGAGGTTTTGGTGTGCGGCCGTCTCTTGGCAGGTTTGCTGTTGTGCCATGTTCTTTCCATTTGGTTATGATAGATTTGATGGCGCTCCTAGGGATCATTAAAGTTTTAGATACTTTTTTATAACCTAACCCTGACTTGTACTTCTCAACAACATTGTCCCTTACTTGTTTGGAGAGTTCCTTGGTCTTCATGGTAGTGTTTGGTTAGTGGTTCCTCTTGCTTAGGTGTTGCAGCCTCTGGGGCCTTTCAAAAAGGTGTGTCTATGTAATGACAGATCATGTGACACTTAGATTGCACACAGGTGGACATCAATTTCACTAATTATGTGACTTCTGAAGGTAATTGGAGTGAATACAAACACACATGCCAATTATCAGTTTTTTATTTCTGAAAAATAGATTTATGTATATATTTTTCTAATTTGACTTCACCGACTTAGACTATTGTGTTCTGATCCATAACATATTAATCAGATAAAAAAAAACATAGAACTAAAAGGCTGTAATGTAACAAAATAGGTTAAAAGCCAAGGGGGGTGAATAGGGTTTAGATCTAATTAAAGCAAGTGACAGTCTCATCAAAATACACATTTCCGGGTAAACATTGGGACAGTGAGTCAAACAAGAATGAGTACTCACTGGAAGGATGTGATAGTTTTTCTTAAAGGGGGATTCCACCGGCGATAAACACTGTAACTGCTGACTTTTAATAAGGACACTTACCTATCCTACTCGCCTGCGATGTCAGCCCCCCCGAGGCTGATCCCTCGATCCTAGCAGCTCCCGGCACCGCCATCCTCAGTAAGGGAATCAAGCAGTGAAGCTTTCCTATTGCGCATGGGCGAGCCGCGCAGCTCTTTGTGAATGGGCCGGCTGCTCTCTGGGATACACACAGTTCCCAGAAGGCAGCGTGCCCCATTCACCAGAAGACACCACGACTAGGATGGAGGAAGAAGACCCACCGCGGACGATGAAGAGGCAGATTATGGACTTCTGCATAGCAACCGATATTTCTGGTAAGTTTAAAAAAAAAAAAAAATCTAATTTCAGGGTGGAACTCCACTTTAAGGAACAGCATTTTGACAAAAATCATCTCTCCAATATTTGTAGATCTTCGTTATTTATGAAAAATAATATTTTTTTCCAATTGTGATATCTGCACGACTTTCATACAGTGTGTACTCTGTAGACTAATTACAGCCCAGCTCAAATCTGTTTTGTTTGGTCTTTTTCCCTGAAAAATATAATGGAAAGTAATTTTTTCCTGCGGAAAGCAGTAAACAAAAGATTAGGAAAAAAAAAAACGTGTGATGGACTGTTATAAATGTCTTCTATTCCCAGCTTACACAAGAACTGGGTACCCATGGGAAACTAACGATTAGACTCAAACTTTTAGTCTCAAACTGTGTGTAATCCAAATTCTATTTTTCAGAGAAATTTGGCAAGATCTTTCACTGTATAAACTATTCTGCAGCAAATCATTTTTTGTGAATGTGTTGCAAAGTTTCTTGCATGGAGATCCTACAAGTATTTTCCTGTTTTAAGCTGACAACACTAAGAAACTGCATTGCAATTAGCAGCATCGTTGTCATCATGCTAATTGATTAAGTTGGCCGTTGGCTCCTTCAGTTGGCTTTGGGACTGCCTATCAGGACCATTTAGTAGTGAATGTATATGGATTATTTTTGAAGAATAAGAATATCAGTCAGTTTCACTTACATTCTTATGTGGGATTGAAGACTGGTGTGCATGCTGCCTGAATTTGCTGCTTTGAGATTGGCAAGTCATAAGTTGTGAAAAGGTTTTTGTACCTGTGTCCTCCTGAAGTCAATCACTTCTATGCCCATATGCCTATTTTTTTCTGTTGTGTCCCTGATGTCCACTGGTTTGGTGCCTGTATATCCATGATATTTAATAGATGGCAACAGTTCTGTAGAGTATGAATGACTTTGAACCTCTTTTTAAGCTAATAATTTTAAAGGAAATCGCTCAATGGGGGATTCTTGTTCTGTTAACAATGTTCTAAGGGGAACACTCGTTATTTGTATTTATTTTTTTATGTAAATGCTCTTAGATCTTTTTGTATTTATTTTTCCCCCAACCAGTTTGGTAGTCGTGTCTTTAGACCTATCTTTAGACCTATGTACGAAGGGTACCAAATTATAATACTGTCTCTGAATGTTACATAAATGATGGTTAAATAAAGTCTTAAGCCTCGTAGGCCTCGTACAGGCCTCGTACAGGCCTCGTAACTGTTGTGGAACTCGTCGAGGAAAAAAGAGAACAAGTTCTCTTTTTACTCGACGGGAGTCTCAATTTCCTCGTCGTGTTCCTCGTCGGGCTGATTTTCGTCGAGAAACACGTGTGTATGCTTAGAAACCCGCGCATGCTCAGAATAAAGTATGAGACGGGAGCGCACCTTCGGTAAAAGTAGCATTTGTAATGGAGATATAGCACATTCGTCACGCTGTAACAGACTGAAAAGTGCAAATGTCTCTTACCAAACTTTTACTTAACACACAGCAACATGAGATTAGCAAAAGCAACCCCAAGGGTTGTGCCAGTGGAATCGAACTTCCCCTGCTATTGTATGTGTTGTACGTCACCGCGTTTGAGAATGAGGAGATTTGGTCTTGACTGTGTGTACGCAAAGAAAGCCTGTCAAGTTTCTCGACAAGCCTAACAAGGAACTCGTCGAGGAAAACGATGTGTCTTTTCCGACGATTTCCTCGGTCGTGTGTACGAGGCCGTACACGCAACCGGTTTTCCCGGCAGGAAAACTGCCCGGTGAGCTTTTGGCCGGGAAAACCGGGCGTGTGTATGCTTCCTCGCAGTTTTTCCGTCAGGAAAACATCCGGGAATCCCGGCGGGAAAATAGAGAATCTGCTCTCTATTTTCCTGTCGGGATTCCCAGCGTTTTAAGAGCCTGTAATATCATTCCCGTAGAAAGTGCTGCTTCAGGCTCTCTCCAACTTGGTCATAGGAACAAAAGCCTGGCTCTGAATCTGACTCTGCAAAACCACCAACCTGACCATAAATTTCTATTTATTTATTTATTTAAAAAATGTGTAAAGCAATTCACCCAGTGAAATTTCATGCACATTCATTGTATGAAAATGGGGCAAAAAAGTGACTATCATAGGCAGGGCTTTTCCCCCCCCCAAAAAATAGGTGCAGGAACTCCCCCCTTCTGAATTTCCCTACCCACCTCTAGTTCCACCCTTGGTTCCACCTCCCAGTACTAACCCTTTTAGGGAATACAGAACCAAGTATCATCTTGTGCTGCTAAGTGATTTGCACTGAATTTGTTAATGATAACAAGGAACACAAAAAATAGATCCCCTGCAGTAAGTAACAATAGACCTCACTCCAGCAACAATAGATCCCCACACAACAATATAGCCCCCCCCCCAGAAACAATGGCCCCCCACAACAAAATGCCACCCCAGAAACAATAGATCCCAGCAACCAGCATCAATAGACCCTCCATGAGCCAGCAACAATAGACCTCTCCCTCAACAGTAGATCTCTCCCAGCAAAAATTGACCCCACCAGCAAAATAACTCCCCACTCAGCAACAATAAACCTACCCAGCAAGAATAGACCTCCATAAAAAAATAGATTCCCCAGCAGCCAACATCAATAGACCCTCCAGCACACCCCAGCACTCCTTGCTATTACATACATTAATTGCTGGAGGTGCCGGAACTGCGTTCCCCCACGTTCGCCCTGAAAAAAAGCCCGGATCATAGGAAATTTCCATGATACTTAGTGCCATCTAGGAACCAAATACAGTAGTTTTCCATTTTAAATCAAGGAATGAAGAAAACATTTGACCAGCACAGGAAATAGCTTGATAATATAACATTTTGTTGTTCCAATTCATACTGAAATTCATTTATTTGCACTTTCACAGGGCTATTTTTTAATGCATCCTCCAGAGCAACTATTCTCAGCCAGGGTTCTGTGCAACCCTAAGGTTCCTCCGGGGGTTTCTAGGGGTTCCTTGAGCTGTGGCTGTTTGACCTTCCATTTGATGTTGCCTCCATAGTTCCGGGGCTAGTGTCACTTGGAAGAGCCAGCTGCATGACACCAACAATCTTTTTAGCTGTCCATAAGGTTGGTATTCTGACCCCCACTTTAAGGGTGGTATTGGCTGACCACCAATGTAAGTTGCATTTTTCAACTTACCCCAATGAGTTTGTTTTAGCATAGGGTTCCCCCAAAACCTGAAAAATATATTTATGGGTTGCTCTGGGGTAAAAAAAATGGTCAGAAAGGCTACCCCAGTGTGTTGTGTTCCAGAACTAACCTGCACACACTGTAAAAACATTAAATCTGACAGCAATGGACATTAAGGCTCCATTCACACCTAGGCGTTTTTACGCCTGTAGCGCAACGCGCACAAACGCCAGAGGGACGAAAAGTAATGAAAGGCAATGGGGATGGTTCACATCTGAACGCCTAAACGCCTGTAGCCTGTAGCCTGTAGCTCAAAAAAGTTCCGGACCCTTTTTTGTCGCTCCTAGCGCGCGATATGCGCGTATTTGAGCGTTTTTTTTTACATTGAAGTCAATGTAAAACGCCTGATACGCGCGTATTGCGCGTAAACACGCGCTTGTACAAGCGTTTTGACGCCTGTGTTGCTGAAATCCCAGGAAGAGGAATAAAAAATTCCTAGGAGAGCAACAAGTGATGTCAGGGATGATCATTTTTCTTATTGGCTAATATGGAAAAAGACAAAGTACAAAAACGTCGAATGCCACTGTGCGAAAACGCGCGCATACGCGCATATACGCGCGACAAAAACGTCGGTAAAAATCGCCTGTAAAAACGCCTGTACGCCCTACGCCTAGGTGTGAATGGAGCCTAAGGGGCAAATTTACTAAAACTGGTGAACTCATAATCTGGTTCAGCTGTGCATGGTAGCCAATTAGCTTCTAACTTCAACTTGTTCAAGTAAGGCCCTTTTCACACTACAAAATAAATCCGTTTTAATAATCCGTTTTAAAATCCGTCAGATAATGTTAAAAAACGGAAGTTATACGTCCTTTATAAAATATCATTAAAGTCTATGGGATTTTTTTATGTTCCGTAAAGATCCGTAATAGTCCGTTATAACATACGGACGTTAGTTATAACGGAATATGTGACGGGTCTTGCACTATTTTTTGTCAATTTTTTGTCCGTTGCAAGTAACGGATATATTAACGTCCGTTATATTTTAACATTGAAGTCTATGGCACATGGACGTTAGTAAATGTCTCCGTAAATGTCCGTTATGTTAACGGACGTTAATTTTACTGAGCATGGATATTCAGGGGAACCCCGCTGTCAATTTAAAACAAAAATGACGTGCGGTTCCCGGTAAATATCCATAACCAGACCCTTCAGGTCTGGTATGGATATTCAGGGGAACCCCGCCGTCAATTTAAAACAAAAATGACGTGCGGTTCCCCCTAAATATCCATAACCAGACCCATTATCCGAGCACGTTGACCTGGCCGGCCGCAGAAAAGAGGGGGGGACAGAGTGCGGCCCCCCCTCTCTCCTGAACCGCACCAGGCCACATGCCCTCAACATGGGGAGAATCTGGAAGACCCCTTTAACAAAGGGGACCCCCAGATCCTGACCCCCCCCTGTGTGAAATGGTAATGGGGTACACTGTACCTCTACCATTTCACGAAGGAAGTAAAAAGTATTGTAAAAAAAAACACACTGACACAAAAGAATAAAGTCCTTTATTAAAAAAAAAAAAAAAAAAAAACTCCAGCGCTGAAAAATCCACTCGTTCCCGGCTTCCTGCGTTGTCCTGATCCAGCGACGGGTGCGGGTGATCTCCCGCGATGAGAAGATCCAGCGTCGGGTGATCTCCGCTCCGGCGATGTGAAGATCCATCCATCCGGCGCAGCAGCATCCCGGACCTCCTCTCACCGCTGGGCACAGCCCAGCGAATGAGCGGCTGAAGCTGTGACATTTCTTATATAGAGGAGGCAGAGCCACCCGTCACGTGACCCTGCCCCCTCTGACGTACCTCTGCTACGTCACTGGGGAAGACCAAGAAGAGGAAAGGTCTTTCCTCTTCTTGGTCTTCCCCAGTGACGTAGCAGAGGTACGTCAGAGGGGGCAGGGTCACGTGACGGGTGGCTCTGCCTCCTCTATATAAGAAATGTCACAGCTTCAGCCGCTCATTCGCTGGGCTGTGCCCAGCGGTGAGAGGAGGTCCGGGATGCTGCTGCGCCGGATGGATGGATCTTCACATCGCCGGAGCGGAGATCACCCGACGCTGGATCTTCTCATCGCGGGAGATCACCCGCACCCGTCGCTGGATCAGGACAACGCAGGAAGCCGGGAACGAGTGGATTTTTCAGCGCTGGAGTTTTTTTTTTTTTTTTTTAATAAAGGACTTTATTCTTTTGTGTCAGTGTGTTTTTTTTTTACAATACTTTTTACTTCCTTCGTGAAATGGTAGAGGTACAGTGTACCCCATTACCATTTCACACAGGGGGGGGGGGTCAGGATCTGGGGGTCCCCTTTGTTAAAGGGGTCTTCCAGATTCTGATAAACCTCCCGCCCGCACACCCCCACAACCACCGGGCAAGGGTTGTGGGGATGAGACCCTTGTCCCCATCAACATGGGGACATCCTCCCCATGTTGAGGGCATGTGGCCTGGTGCGGTTCAGGAGAGAGGGGGGGCCGCACTCTGCCCCCCCCTCTTTTCTGAGGCCGGCCAGGTCAACGTGCTCGGATAATGGGTCTGGTTATGGATATTTAGGGGGAACCGCACGTCATTTTTGTTTTAAATTGACGGCGGGGTCCCCCGGAATATCCATACCAGACCTGAAGGGTCTGGTTATGGATATTTACCGGGAACCGCACGTCATTTTTGTTTTAAATTGACGGCGGGGTTCCCCTGAATATCCATACGACTTCTGGAGCTGGACTTCAAGAAAGGGTGAAATGTTTTTTATTAACGGACGTTAGAAAGGAATGATATAACGGATGTATACGGATAAACATTATCCGTTTTCAATAAAGGAAGAATGGTAAAATATTTATCCGTATGTATCCGTTATTAAATCCGTTAATAAACGTCCGTTAATAGGTGTAATACGGATATTATAAAACGGACATACAATCCATAGTGTGAAAGAAGCCTAAGCTTTGGAAATAAAACCTGGAAGCTGATTGGTTACTATGCACAGCTGCACCAAATTTTGCACTCTCCAGCTTTAGTACATAACCCCCTAAACGTGAATTGAGTTGAATTCCCTACTTTTACATTGTATTTGGCTTTCGTTATTTTACGTGTTGTCCAGAGATTCTATTTATGTAGATCCGATGGTCACTATGGCTAACAGAGATATAGGTAGATTCACGTAGGGGCGCCTAAAGTTAAGGTCGGCGTAGCCTAGCGTGTTTACACTACGCCACCTTAAGTAAGAGAGGAAAGTACATGATTCAGAAAGCACTTACCTCCTTACTTAGGGCGGCGTAGTGTAAATACGGCGGGCGCAAGGACGCCTAATTCAAATGGGTTGGGGGGGGGGGCGTGTTTAATGCTAATGAGGCTTGACCTCACGTTTTTTGACGTTTTTGCTTACTGCGCATGTGCCGGGCGCCTACATTTTCCAGGGCGCATTGCGGCTAAGTACGCCGTACGGGCCTATTGATTTCGACGGGGACGTAAACGACGTAAATCCCGATTCGCGGACGACTTACGCAAACGACGTTAAAATTTCGAATATCGCGGTGGGAACGGCGGCCATACTTAACATTGGCTAGTCCACTAGAGCATAGCTCTAACTTTAGGCGGCCTATCCCTTATGGAAACGACGTAATTCGACGGCGTAGGCCTGGCGTACGTTCGTGAATCGGCGTATCCCCTCATTTACATAATCTACGCCGACCGCAATGGAAGCGCCACCTAGCGGTCAGCCAAAACATTGCAATCTAAGATAGGACGGCGCAAGCCGTCCTATCTTAGATATGTTTAAGTGTATCTCTGTTTGAGAATACACTTAAACATAGGTCGGCTTAGATTCAGAGTTAGGTCGGCTTATCTGTAGATAAGCCGGCCTAACTCTTTGTGAATCTACCTAAAAGTTCCTCTTTTGAACATTTGTGATAGAGGTCCAGGGATTTTAGAAAGCCATATTTGTACCAGTAAAAAAAAAGCTAAAACAAAAAACCCACTGTAAACACATGTATTAAATTCCTTGTATTGTTCTATACAAAAGGCACATAAAAGATTTGATGTTCTGAGCATTTGCAATCCCTCTATATCTTTTTTCTACTTTCTCCTACTTGTTGGAAAGTGTCCATTCTATTTTTGCTCACAAAGCTATAGAGCGTTGTTTATGTAGCGTATACAAGGGGAAAAATATAGTGTGTGGGCGGAGGAGAAAAACATTTCCCGACAGTCCCTTATTAAGTGCCCGCAATTGTATGAGCATAAGAAAGATGAAATTGTAGCTATGAATACTGTTATTTGCGGCTATTTTGCTGTACACAATTTTCAGACATCTGGCACATGGTTCAAGGCATAAAGTGTAACTAAAGTGTACTAAACAAAAAAAAAAAATGAATACTTACCATTTTGAAGTCCAGCTTAGTGCCCCCCTTGGCCACTTTTGATTTCCCTACCATACGAGCATGTGCGTATCCCTGTGTCCCATTGAACTCTAAAGGCCCATACACGCGATCAGACTTTTTTTACAACAACGGTCTGACGGACCTCTTTGATCGGACAATCTGACTGTGTGTATGCTCCATCTGACAATTGTTTTCGCTTTTTCATCGGACAATGGTTCGCTGTGCATGCTCTCAAACTTATTGGCACCAAATGTCAGATGGAGGATAATCCAATCGTGTGTACACAAGTCCATAGGACTAAAGTCCAAAGTACAAACACGCATGCTCAGAATCAATGCTAAAGATCAGACAATAATAGCAGAAGTTGCTGGAAGGGTGGCGGTAAAGAGCTGAAAAACCACGTGATTTGTAGTGTTGAGCGGAATACGCCATATTCGATTTCGCGATATATCACGAATATATAGACGAATATTCGTGAAATATTCGCTAAAATCGAATATTCGTGATATTTTATCAAAAACATTTTTTTGCAAAATTTCGCTAATGCGAATGCGAAATTGATTGCGAAATTTTGACAACTGTGGTAGGAGAACTCTGATTGGCTCTGATGCAAAAGAAGGGCGGAGAAAGTATTCGCGAATATTCGTGATATTTTATCGAAATTTCGCTAATGCGAATGCGAAATTGATTGCGAAATTTTGACAACTGTGGTAGGAGAACTCTGATTGGCTCTGATGCAAAAGAAGGGAGAAAGAATGGATAAAGTATTCGCGAATATTCGGAAATCGAATATTCGCGATTGCGAATATTCAGCAACATAAAAGGATCGCCTCAGCTTAGCTACTCGGCCCAGGGTCTCTAATTATACCAGAAATGCTTTTAGACGTCGATAGGATGTGATCTGTTTTAAAAATAAATTAGAAAAAATACGAATATTCGGAATAGCGAATTTTGGCCGCGAAATTCGAGTTATTCGCGAATATTCGAATATGCCATATTCGTAACGAATATTCGCAATGCGAATATTCGTGAGCAACACTAGTGATTTGGTGAAAATGTTGTGCCGTGTGTATGCAGAACAAGTTCATGGCCAATGCCCTTCAGACCAAAATCCGTGGAAAAGTCCAATCGTGTGTATGAGGCTTATGCCATAAATGCTGTAGGGCTGGCATCAGTAGGAAGTTCACAGGGAGAGCGTACCCTAGGGTGACAACACTGCTACTGCTTAGGGAGCCCATCAAAGAGCATGGTCACCTTAGAGCCGGAAGTCTGGAAACTGGCAGGATCACCAGCTAAAGCAGTATTTAACTATATATATATATATTTTTTTTTTTTTACGGTCCCAGGTATATCATAATATTCTAGTATGCACCACATGTTAGCAAATAGGACAGACTTACCTGTAAAACTAAGCCCTCCAGCACTGTGCTGTCACCACTCTCAGCGTTTCTATCTTCCCCCCCCGGTTTTTGTTCCAGGTTTGCACTCTCTGGCTGCTTAAATTCCTGGGATGGCGTCACCCTCATTCATGCACACCGGAGTCACCATCATGGCATAGTGCTCTCTGCAATCACAGCAAAGGCAATGCGCCCTGAATGTACAGTGTACTGCGCATGCACAAGTGACAGAGCTGACATCTCTATCTACTAAACAACACAGGGTTGGAGGAAAGGGATTGGAGGAAAGGCACCCCCCCACACACACACTCCACATAGGCAGAAGAACGAAGATACTTGCACCGCTTTGCTGTGCCAAAACAAGCTCTCTGCTAATCTATTTATAGCACCCACCCCGACACAAATTTCAGGCTCGTTTTAGCTCCCATCTTGGGGAACTTGTCAGAAGTTATCATGCTGATAACAGATGAATGAAGCCGCAGAAAGACAAGGGACTTATAGGGCTTTGGAGAGAGATAAGTAAACACTACAGATATACAGTATGTGCCCAGCTCAAATTTGATCTGAAGTTGCATCTGCCCTACGGTGGCTCTGCAGTGATAAACTGAGTGATCAGACAGTGCTGAACGGTCAGTTCTCCCTCCGCTGTAAGAAGAGAGCCATGACTGTCATGGTCTGGAATGGTTTCCTGACAATGGTGGACCGTGCTGCGCAATATGTATTTGCAGGATAACTTGTAATTTCCACCAGTGGCGCATGTGACAGGGTGACAACTAGGGATGAGCCAAACACCCCCCCGTTCATTTCGCACCAGAACCTTCGAACGGACCGACCGTTCGCGCAAACATTTAGAACCCCATTGACGTCTCATGGGACTCGAACGTTCGAGTTCAAAAGTGCTAATTTTAAAGCCTAATATGCAAGTTATTGTCGTAAAACGTCTTTGAGAACCCGGGTCTTGCCCCAGGGAACATGTATCAATGGAAAAAAAGTTTTAAAAATGTTCGTTTTTTCAGGAGCAGTGATTTTAATGATGCTTAAATTTAAAAAAAAAAAAAATCCTTTAAATATCGTACTTGCTGGGTGTCTATAGTATGCCTGTGAAGTGGCATATGTTTAGAACTGTCCCTGCACAAAATGAGATTACTATAAGAAAAAAGTAATTTAAAACTGCTTGCGGCTTTATTGTCTGGTCCCTGCAATATGGATGAAAATCATTGAGAAAAATAGCACAGACACAGACAGTACACACACCACGTAGCTTTAGGTGCAAACTACAGAGCACACGTGCAGT
Source organism: Rana temporaria (assembly GCF_905171775.1). NCBI lineage: Eukaryota > Metazoa > Chordata > Amphibia > Anura > Ranidae > Rana > Rana temporaria. The sequence continues at coordinate 26,924,886 of NC_053490.1, read as the reverse complement.
ACACACCAAGTAGTTTTAGGTGCACACTGCAGAGGACACAGGCAGTACACACCACGTAGCTTTAGGTGCGAACTACAGAGGACACAGGCAATACACCACATGAAAATACTGCAGCTAGCACAATCACCTCCCTGCCAGTAGATTAGGAAGAAGTGATCTAGCTAAACTATACAGTGTATAAATATATGTACAACACCTGGGATGTATATATATCCTCTACACACTGTAACTTTAACTGACTAGCCTGCCTGCTCTATCTACCTGCAAAAAATAACACTTTCTCTGTCTCTCTCTGTTCTCTCTTAACCACCGCAACACACTACACAAGGCCGACCTGCAGGCGGCCTTTTATAGTGTGGGTCGTGTACTAAACCCCCTGAGCCATAATTGGTCAAAGCCACCCTGACTTTGGCCAATTATGGCTCTCCGTTTTTTGCAAGCTGTGATTGGTCAAGCATGCGGGTCATAGTGCATGCTTGGCCAATCATCAGCCAGCAATGCACTGCGATGCCGCAGTGAATTATAGGCTGTGAAACATAACTCGAATTTGGCGCGAACGGCCCAAAACGTTCGTAATTCGACGAACGATCGAACATACGATGTTCGAGTCGAACATGAGTTCGACTCGAATACGAAGCTCATCCCTAGTGACAACACAGGAGCAGAGCTGGGGGCCAGTTGTCCTCCTATAACAGGAAGTGCCTGAACAAGGACCTTTGAGTCTGAGATTGAAAAAGAATGAAAAATGTTTTTTGGAGTGACACTAAATGGTTAAAGATTATATGAGATTTCCTTTAGTTCAGTTTAGAATGATTTACCTTCAGCATTGCAAGGCCACCTTGCCAATCACTGCACAAGGCTACGCAGTCATCTATCGCTATGTTGGTATCATTCTCTTTTTCAAGAAAATAATAGTTACATGTTAAGTCTTGCCAAGAGTTGAAACCCACACAGAAAGCTGTTCCTATACATGTAACAAACACACAAAACGTCATATACCATCTGAGAGACCATCGTGAGTGCCATATGTCGGGGGTGACCTCAACGATGAATCCATATGTAAGAGGAGAACATTGCTACGCAAACAACTGGTCACTCCCCCGTGGTTTTCCTAAGTAAATAACGTTTCTTGAATCACTTTCTTACGTGGGCTCGTGGCTTTCTGCCATTCGTACAATTTTTTCCCGATAGCAGAGGATATTCTACTTAAGTACGTTACTTAAATTCTCACTCTACAAATTGGAAAGAAGTTCAAGTCACCGTTCTTGGTATTACTTTATTTTGCTTGAATTGGATGTTGGCAGGGGAACCCAACACATTGCAGGTCAGCACAAAGGTGGTTCCAGGCCTGGCACATGTACACCCCTTTATGGAACAGGGCACAGATAACTAAGTAATACATAAAAAAAAAATTTAAGACAAAGAAGCCGTTTTTTGTAAAGAAAATCAAAAAAAATCCCCAAAATATTATTTTATATACACAATCTACAGACAAAAAGGTATAGTTATTTCTACTTTGATCAGTGTTTATTTAAAAAGAAATCATGTTACTGTAAAAATGTATGTTTTATTTTTATAGTTTATTCTATTTTATAATGACACTAAAAGTACAAAGTTTGGATGAGGTATTTTTAAATTAATTAAAAGTGTTTTTCTTTTTCAAATGTGCACATTTTTTCTAATGCTACATTATAAAAACAAAATAAATCCAAGTACAACTTTAAGAGCCGGTTCACACTGTGGCGAGTCGTCAGGCGGCTCAGCCGCCTGATGAGGCGCGTCCCATTTAATGCAATGGAACCGTTCTAATAGGAGCAACGCAAGTCGCTCCGAGTTAGAAAAAGGTTCTTGCGGGACTTCAGGGGCGGCTTGGGGCGACCTGCATTGACTTCTATACAGAAGTCGTTTTGCAGGTCGCCTTTGAAGTCATCTTCAGGACGACTTGCAGAGTCGCCTCCGAAGTCGTGCCGTGGAAGTGTGAACCGGCTCTTAATAATAATGTTAAAAATAGAAATTTTAAAAAATCAACAGAAAAATAATAACTGAGGAAAGAAAAGGAGGAAAGAGATCATTAGGGAAGAGTTAACTAAATAATAAGAAGTTACATAGGAATATATTTTATTTAAGTTGGTATGACTGATGTCATAGATCGATGGCCTACCTTTTTATCTGCATGTGAATAAAACAGAGAAAATATGATATAACAAGAATGGTGTTACATTGCATTTCTCATTAAAATGTCCACTATAGCCTCTCCTGTGATCAAGAACAAGTTATTGAATTTTATGGCAACAGGGTCATGGAAAAAAAAGGAACAGGGTGTTGGAAATATGCCTAGGAGCATTGTTAAAGGCCTGAGAGTGGTTAAAACAGCCTTTCTCAACTAGGGTTCTTCCAGAGGTTGCTAGAGGCTCCTTGAGCAATGAGCAATTTCTGTCTCTCAAAAAAGTAACCAATAAGGTTTTAAGCAATATGTAAGAGGGGGATTTATGCAACTGATACAAACGAAAGGGACATTCTACCCACTGACCACCAAAAGTAAAGGGCATTCTACCTATTGACCACCAATGTAAGGGGCATTCTTCCTATTGATCACCAAAGTAATGACCATTCTACCCACTGACCACCAATGTAAGAAGCATTTTTCTCACTGATCATCAATGTAAGGGTCATTCTACCCACTGACCACCAAAAGTAAAGGGCATTCTACCCACTGACCACCAATGTAAGGGGCATTCTTCCTATTGATCACCAAAGTAATGACCTCTCTACCCACTGACCACCAATGTAAGAAGCATTCTTCTCACTAATCACCAATTTAAGGAACATTCTTCTCACTGATCACCAATGTAAGGAGTATTCTTCCCACTGACTACCAATGTAAGGAGCTTTTTACCCACTGATCACCAGTACAAGGGGCATTCTACTCAACAACTACCAATGTACAGTTCTACCTACGGACCACCAGGGTAAGGAGCTTTTTACCCATTAACCACCAAAGTAAGGGGCGTTGTTCCTACTGACCACCAATGTAAAGAGCATTCTTCCTACTGATCGCCAGTGTAAGGGGCATTCTACCCACTGACCACCAATGTAAAGAGGAATTCTCCCCACTAAAAACCAATGTAAGGAGCATTCTACTCACTGACCACCAATGTAAGGAGCATTTTTTTTCACTGATCACCAGGGACATTTTTCCCACTGGCCATTATACAAATTAACTTTAAGCTGTTGTAGATATTAGTAGTTATTAGTAGGGGTTCTCTGAGGCCAAAATTGTATTTCAAGAGTTCTTATGTGTTGGTTGAGTTAAAACAGGATGAGACTGGGGACAAGAGAATTTTAAAAATCCATTAGCCAGAAGCTTGAAATTAAAGGTAACCCAACAGCTCATTTCTGGGGATCATTCCAACTGAGTGTAATAAAACAGTTTAAATAAATTAATGAATGAATTAATGATTCCAGTTTTATAATTAATGAAGAATGAATATCTGCAAATTAAAACTATTGGCCAGCTAGGCACACAAAAGATGATATTTGTGACTTATAAAGGTAATAGCAATCAAAGTACAGTGGGACTTACACTTTTAAAAATGTAAAGCTAATGTCTAACCTTATTCTTATTAACCTGCCTCCCCCCAATATTTATTTTTTTAGTGGCAAAACTCCCATTTTACTCTCCAGCGCCGCCCTCAAGGTTTTTCTCCACCTTCCCAAGTACATGCCTGTTGCTGGGTCCAGGGTGTCATGCCGCTGGGGAGCATTATCATGTTAGCTTGGGCTGACAGTTCAATGCTGCAGGAAACCGGGTTGACCTCATAAAAGGTAGAGTGCAGGTTCACTTTAGGCTTCCACTTAATTCAGTTCAAGTGATAGGCATGGAACTTTGCACACTGTGGATTTTTTATGTTACATTAATACAAGAATGAACTTAGTTAAGGCACGTTGATGTAATGCTTTAATTAAGTTGAATTGTAGAATCAATTCTGTTTGTCCACACTCCGGTGCATTTCATGGTGGAAGTTCACGCTGAGCCTAATAACAAAGGTGAAATTCGGAAGTATGAAGCATGTGCAATTTGAAACAAAGCTATCATTTGTTTTGTCTGCTGGGATATTATACCTGTTAAGCTTCGTAATTACACCTTTCTGTATGGCGCTTACTCTATTTATAAAGCGCGTCTTTCATTAGAAGCAAATAGGCATTTGTGAAATGAATCATTCGCTGATTGCCGGATACACCAATCTCGATAATGGATCAAGCTGTGCAAAATGTACCATTATTATGTATATACAATTAGCAAAATTTATTTTCCATTCTCTCTGTAATATAATGTGAAAGGTCCATTCCACCTGTATTGGTCAGTTGTTTGTTACGCTAACCTCAATCACCTAGCATAGTTTTGCCTCTCTGGGATGTTGGTGAAGAGATTTTGTACTGCTGTTCCCAGCCCCACCTACAGTATCTGCCTAACAATATGTGTTAAAAACAGGGGTTTAGTCTGCACACATTTGCAAATACATGCGTAAGCTACAGGGCCCCATCAAGGCACCATATTTTCTGTACTCCAAACTCCAAATTTTGAGCCTCCACAATGAAAACATGCCCTTCCAGTGCTCCTTGCTGTAAAGGCCAGTTATAGGGGGGGGGGGGGGGCAATGGGCATTTGTACTGTTAAAATACTGGTGAGGCAACGCACTAGACAGATTGGATAGGCAGAGGGCAGGTGAGTCTGGAGGGAGCACAATGGTGTCCAGTGCGTTGCCTCACCAGTATATTAACAGTACAAACAAATGGCCACTGTCCCCACCTATAACTGGCCTTTACAGCAAGGAGCACTAGAAGGGCATGTTTCCATTGTGGAGGCTCTCAATTTTTTGAGTTAGGACTACATAAAATGGGGTGCTTTGACGGGGCTCTGTAGCTTACACATGCATTTGCAAAAGTGTGCAGACTAAACCCCTACTTGAATAAATTACCAATAATTTGTTTTTCTGAGAGTTTGCCTGACATATTTCTGCACTGGTTTTCCCAGCTTCACTCATCTGCCACTGGCAATCACCAAAGAATCTACTTCAATAAATTACCAATATTTTTTCTCTATGCAACTTTGGTGGGGAGATTTCTGCATTGGTATTCCCAGCCACTCCCTCCTGGCACAGCCAAACTCAAAATATTCTCCGGGACTTTAGTGGGAAGATTTTTTGACGGATGTTCCTAATTCCTGGCCACTGGCTACTGCCAATCACAATATAATCTCCTGGAATAAATTACCAATAATTTGCCCCTTGGAAACTTTGCTTGGGAGATTTCTGCATTGGCATGCCCAGCTCCACCCACCCACCTGCCACTGCCAATCACAAATAGAGTCTCTGGGACTCGGGTGGGGATATTTTTCAACTGGTGACCCCAATTGTAGACACTGACAATCACAAAAGAGCCTACCTGAATTTTCAATAATTTTTCTCTCTGAAAGTATTCCTGGGAGATTTCTGAGCTGGTGTTGCCAGCTCCACCCACCTGCCACTGACAATCACAAAAAGTCTACTTTAATTAATTACCAGTAATTTGTTTCTCTGAGAGTTTGCCTGGGATAATTCTGCACTGGTATTCCCAGCTCCACCCATCTGCCACTGCCAATCACCAAAGAGTCTACCTGAATAAATTACCAATAGTTTGTCTTTCTGGAATTTGTGCAGAGTAGACTCTTTGGTGATAGGCAGTGGCAGATAGGTGGAGCTAGGAACACCAGGTTCCTAGCTCCACCTATCTGCCACTGCCTATCACCAAAGGGTCTACTTGAATAAATTACCAATAATTTTTTTCTCCGCAACTATTGTGGGGAGACTCCTGCTCTGGTGTTCCCAGATCCACCCACCTGGCACTGCCAATCGCAAATAAATTCTCTGGGACTCTGGTGGGAAATTTTTTTGATGGGTGTTCCTAAATCCCGTCACCGGCCACTTTCATTTACAATAGAGTCTCCTTGAATAATTTACCAGTAATTTGTGACACTATGAGACTCTGGGTAAAACCTTTTGCAGTGCTGTTCCTAGTCCTGCCTACTTGCCTCTGTAAATCATAAAAAATACTTCCAGTCTTGGTTAAATTAGTTAAAAGGAAACTTAAATTGAGGAGGCATAGAGCCTGCCAATGCTGACCTCTCCTCTATCCAGGCTGCTATTCTGATCCAATGACTTCAGTGATTTTTGATTCTCTACAAAAATGCAGAACAGGAGTTCTGGCTTCACGTTGACATTCATGGACTGCACTTGTAGTAATAAAGCCAGAGACAACCAAGCGACTAAACTTTCAGAAGTTCACCAAAAGTAGCCCCCTTTTTTCTCTATCTATAGGTATCCTTTAAATTATTAGATTTGGAGCAGTGGAAGTAACCTTTTGGGGTAGAGGAAGGGCACAGTCAGGAACTTCCGTGAGGAAATTGTGACAATGAGACCCACAGCACAATAAGACATCCAACCAGAAACCACCTAGAACCACAATATCCCAGTGACACAATGGTTGAAGTGTAGGACTAGTAACAGCACTGCAAAAAGTTTTACCCAGAGTCTAAGGCCCCGTACACACGGCCGAGGAACTCGACGTGCCAAACACATCGAGTTCCTCGGCCAGTTCAGCACTGAAGCCGCCGAGGAGCTCGGCGGGGCGAGAGCTCCCATTGAACAACGAGGAAATAGAGAACATGTTCTCTATTTCCTCGCCGAGCTCTTTGTCGGCTTCCTCGGCCGAAAGTGTACACACGGCCGGGTTTCTCGGCAGAATTCAGCCAGGAACTCGGTCGGAAGCTGAATTCTGCCGAGCAAACTGGTCGTGTGTACGGGGCCTATTAGTGTCACAAATTACTGGTAAATTATTCAAGGAGACTCTATTGTAAATGAAAGTGGCCAGTGGCAGGATTTAGGAACACCCATCAAAAAAAATTCCCACCAGAGTCCCAGAGAATTTATTTGAGATTGGTTGAAGTGTAGAAGACATCCCTCTTATGCAAGTCAGTGATGAACAGCAAGTTATTAAGATCTTTTTATCATGTTGTCTCCATGTTGGTCATGCACTGAAGTTCTTGTTTTTGGGAGGTCCTAGTCAATACTAACTTCTATGTCTGGAATAGACCTGATATATCTCCCACTAATCTTCATAACTTTTCCCAAAATGCCAGTGAGGATTTAAAGGCTTAGCCTGCTTTCGTTTCATGTATTGAGCTTTTCTCCTAGTCATGAATTTACTAGCCACATCTACTACTATATGAACATTCCTTCCTCATCTCTGAGTGACTGCCTCTACTTTAACCTTGTATAGAATTAGCTGTGAGCCAAAAAAATAAGTACACAAATAAGGAGTTGCATTAATTGCTTACACTTTGGGCCAGATTCACGTTGCTTGGGCGCAGCGTGACGTAACCCGTTTACGTTACACCGCCGCAAGTTTTCCGATTTAGTGCCCGATCCACAAAGCACTTACCTGGAAATTTGCGGCGGTGTATCGTAAACACGTCCGGCGCAAGGCGGCCCAATTCAAATGGGGCGGGTACCATTTAAATTAGGCGCGCTCCCACGCCGGACGTACTGCGCATGCTCCCGTCGCCAATTTCCCGACGTGCTTTGCGCGAAATTACGACGCGCCGACGTTTTGTGAATCGCGACATGATCAAATGACTTACGCCGGGAAAAATAAAAAATTCAAAAAAAATTCAAAAGCGACGCGGGAAAGACGGGCATACTTTAAAATGGTGTAGTACTTTTCCACCATATTAAAGGTGCCCTATTTTTGCGACGGAAATCTAACACTTGCGACGACGTAACGACGGGAAAAATCTTCGTGGATCGCCGTAACTCCTAATTTGCATACCCGACGCTGGTTTACGACGCGAACTCCCCCCAGCGGCGGCCGCGGTATTGCATCCTAAGATCCGACAGTGTAAGTCCATTACACCTGTCGGATCTTCTGGCTATCTATGCGTAACTGATTCTATGAATCAGTCGCATAGATACTCTGAGAGATACGACGGAGTATCTGAGATACTCCGTCGTATCTCTTTTGTGAATCTGGCCCTTAGTTCCTGAGTGTTATAATCAAAGTAATTGCAACATGAGTTGATTTCTAAATTAATTGTACTTCTCCATTTCCACCAATAAAATATATTGGGGGGGTTTCTAGGGAGTTAAACTGAGCCAATTCAAGACAAAATGATAAATTCACTTGGGTAGCCTACCCATCACCAGTGCTTTGAGGGAGCATGTAACTTTCTCTTCTTACTCCCATGATGCATCTATAGGTGCCTGGGTGGTCAACTAGCCTTGAATGGACAACTAGCCTTGAATGGACAACAGATCAAAAATCTTCCCTGCAGTAGGTTAGATGCTCATTTAAGCTGGCCATCGACGGTTCAAATCTCTTACGGTTCATCAGAATGGGCAGACTGAATGTACCAAAGTTAATCGATCAATCAACTTGGGTACATCCAGCCTCTTGGATTTTACATTGCTGTGTTCTCCCAGCGGGGACAGAATTCCAACCCCCCCGCTGGAAGAACACAATGGCTCCATTGGAGGGATTCCCCCATCAGCACTTATTGTGTTGATGGGGAAATTTAGCAATTTGGGTTTCAGGAAATATTATTATTATTATTATACAGGATTTATATAGCGCCAACAGCTCCGTCTATGGCCGTCCTAAGTCTATTGGGAGATGTAAATGCTTACTTTACTCTTGTCTAAGTGCTTTTCTCCTCTGCCTCCAGTTTTCCAGGCTATTGGAGGTCCTTTGACATCATTGGGTACAATGCAGGGCTGACAACTCCTGCACTGTTAGAAATGGAGGTAGAGGTGACAAAGTGACTGGGCATGCCATAGAGGGAGGCTTCACCACAGGAGCAAGGAATAAGGTAAGCAGTGGCGGCTGGTGCTCCATTTTTTGAGGGGGGCGCAAACAATTTTCTCCCCTTAACACAAGACCGTTTTTCCTGCCAGGAAAACTGCCAAGAGAGCAGTTGGCTGGGAAAACCGGATGTGTGTATGCTTCCTCGCAGTTTCCCCGACAGGAAAACAGCCGGGAATCCCGTCGGGAAAATAGAGAACCTGCTCTCTATTTTTCCATAGGGATTCCCGGTGTTTTTTTTTTCCACCAGATTTACTAAAACTTTCCTATGGGAAACACTGAGAGGCAGTGCCGATGGAGCATACACACGGCCAGGATTCCCGGCCAAAGCTCTCATGGCAGTTTTCCTGCCGGGTTCTCGGCTTTCCCCACGGATTTCCCAGCTGACTTTTTACCGCCGGGAAAACAGGTCGTGTGTACAGGGCTTTAGAGTTAAAGTAGAGTTAATTTTACAATTAATTCTAGTTTGTTTTTTGTTTTGTACATTTAGGATAAAACGTTAGGCAGACATTCAAAACTCTGGTAATAAACTCCTTTATCTTAAAACTCCATTAATATTTCATGTCGAGCATATACTGTGTAGCCAACAAAATTGGCCATATTTTTTATCAGTCTGCAGTTTTTCCCATGAATTATTGATGACTTTTTCTCCACAAAGGAGCATCAAACAATAAGTGAAGCATTTTCAGTAAATAAAAGATCGGGGATTTTACGTTGATCCCTTATCACAAATTATTAATATTTATACATAAGTACATTATATTTTCATGAACCTTACAAGGAAAACAGTGGTCATGAGTTGAACTTTGATATATAGCGCCAACATATAATGTCGTTCTTTAAAGAGTATAGGCTTAGCATTTTTCCTGGGGGCGAGTTTGCAGATTCAAATGCACATGGCATCCCTTTCAAATTATAGCGGCACATTTATACTGTACAAATACATTGTGGTGCATTACTGCATGCCCATTAATGCATAGTATTTTGCACAATTTCATTGTGAAAAAGTACTTGTTTTCCATTAAAGTATACCTAAAGTATAATTACTTTTATTCCATTAAGGTCTAACTAAAGACAATATATTTTTTAGTTTTTTTAGTTTTGGATAGAGTGAAGAGGGATTAAAACATCTGTTGGTTTTTATTGCTGCCTGTGCCCCCCATTAAGCAGATTCACCCTCTCTATTTGTCCAGTTTACCATTATAATTGAATGTGAAAATCCCAAATTTTGAGTTGTTCACAGAAAAAAGGAAAAACCTTCAAATGGGGACATTAATTTGGGTAACCTGGGGGTCCCCAAGGAATCACCTTCATTTGCAGAGATTTGCTGTCAGTTCCTGTTTAACTATGGGATAGGAAGTGAAGGGAAATCTCCGAAAAGGAACACAGATGGAGGAAATAAAAATAAAACTTATAACCCTCCTTTACTCCAAAATGAAAACAGAAAGTTTGCCTATATGTATTTGTAGTGCCTGTGTACTTTCAGTCCAGGTGCTATCTTAAATTTAGATGAGGATGAGAGAGTTAGTTTACTCTCATCCAACCAATTCATATAAATTAGGCCTCTACTCTAGCTAGGCTGTACTGCCAGTTTATTTTGTGTTCCAGAGATACCTTTCCATCTCTGGGCCACAGGTGGCAGCAGTGGAGTTTAGTTTTGAAGCGCCTCTTGCCAGCAGCCAATCAGAGGAGTTTCTCCCTCGCGGGGCATGCTGGGGGAGGGTACTTCTAGAGCGGACGCCATCTTACGGCGATATGGCCTACCAGGCCGGGGCGCACGTGCTACGCGGAGTTCTCGGTTCTGGGCCCTCATAGCCCGGAGCAACTGAAGCTTTGGCGGGGCCCCAGTCATCCACTGGGTCCCAAAAAATTCTGAAGAGGATCCCAAGCGAGTTGTGCTGTTCGATGGGGAGTCAGTCTGAGGTGAGCCCGGGGGCAGGCGATCCAACAGGGCCTAGACAATCCATTGGGGATCGAGGTGACCGGACACTGACAGTTTGTTTGATGGCAAGCTGTCAGTCGGTGACCATTTGAGAGACTAGCTGAGGGGGATTCAGGCACTAATCTACCAAAGAGGATTTTCCTCACTACCTATGCTCTGGAGAAGGGACCTGTGGCAGAGGTCCCGTTCTGACTTGTCAGTTCTATTGAGTTTGTGGCAGAGACTTAATTTCTCCTCAAAGTTCCGAGTGATACCCTGGCTGCCAGGTCGGTGTGAGAAGCCTGTCCAGGTACACTATACCCATTCCGGCTGGAGTGGCGACAAAGGGATTAGAGTCCCATTGGAAGCAGGACTGTTTCCGCCATCCATAGGCCTGAATCTGCAAGTTCTCTGTTCACCAACCTATCTCTATCTACCTCAAGTTAATTGTTTGCCGTGTTGGGCAAGAAATAAAGCACAGAAAACGACACCCTGCTGTTTGGACATTCCGTCATTGCTCTCATCATCATCATCATCCCTAGACACATCACAGAGGTAACCTAACATGCCGACCCAAATCTAACCAGTGTCTCCTGCGGGGGTAGCGCTACATATTTCTAATGCTTTTTGCATTTTGAAGATTTTCACTACAGTCCATATAACATGGTTTCCTATGGAACACGTTCTGTAGTCCAAATCTTCAAAATGCAACAAGTAAAAAAAATGCATAAGTGTGAATCAGGCCTTAAGCAGTGGTCTTCAAATTTTGGCCCAAGGGCCTGGATGCAGCCTTTTGCTTGTCTTAATTCAGCCCATAAGGCACTTTTTCATCCACTAATACAAGACACTATTCCTCCCACTGACACTAACAATGGGGAGTAATTCCTGCCATCAACAATGGGTCACTATTTCTACCATTGACACCAACAACGGGGCACTATTCCTCAAACTGACACCAACGATGGGGCACTTTTCTCCCACTGACACCAACAATGGGTTACTATTTCTCCCACTGATCCTGACAGGGCACAAATACCAGAGATGCATTATCTACTCCCACTGAGGTCAGGACAATTTCTACTCCCAATGGCCACAGTCCGGCCCCCCTAAAGTTTCAGGGACAATAAACTGGCCCTTTGTTTAGAAAATTTGGAGACCTCTCTTTTAAGGTAATCATTTGTAATTCATGTAGGTTTAATGGCTATGACTCCAATCCTGCTTCCGAAGTGATTTATACAGGAGGAGACTGTATCTCATTGCTGTCCGGACATAAGAGTGATGCAGTGCGGACTATCTGTGCGCTATGTAAATCTTTCTAGCGGAGGAGTGACCCTTTAAGGGGAACCCGTTATGGGTTCTGAGACTGGACTATGGACACTATCTGTGGAAATGGACTTAACATAATGCAAAATATAGACTGCACCACATTGCTCAGCACAGCCAAAGCCGAGCCTTACTTTATGTGAGAGGACAAATATATATAAAAAAAGGTTTCTATGTGATGCTTGAAGAAGTATGTATTAACGTTCATTCAGTCAGTAGAAGCAGTTACTGTTTAAGAAGAAATGTGTGGACTGAGCAATGTGAGGAAGAGGAACAAAGTGTATTCACAGTGTATTGAAGAAATTGGGAATGAAGAGTACCTGCCTAAGTTAACCCTCTGGGTTATGCAGTAAAGCATCAGGAGCTTTGGGTAAGTATTAAGATGGACTATCGTGTTAGAGACTCAACATATTGGCCTAAAAACAAAGAAGCAGTAGGTATGCAGACTGTCATCCAACATGTCAAAAATCTGGACAAAATTCAGGCCTCAGCACGATATCCCATAGGGTGTTGCTGATAGCAAAGGGTATAATGTGTGTGGGTATAGTACATCTACATCTTGGGGTACAGAGCCAGTTAAGTCTTCTTCAGATCCCCCCAGGTGTAAGGTCAAGTAGTTCATGTAGCACAATCCCTAACATAGGCTACCAAAATTGATGGTCTTGTGACGCTGTATTCAGTCCTAGTGATAGCCTTCTTACCAGGTCTACCCAAGTAGAATGATGCCCTAAGGAATGCCCACTGTGGTACAGATTTCTCCTGGGGATTTGGTTTGGAACCACGTAATTACAGGACCCTGTCAGTTAGTGGGGTGGCTTTACTCTTTTCCTTGGTTGGACATGGTTAGGTATACAGTGTCGTGGATTGGTGTTCTGCACTATTTCCCTTGGGGTTACTTTATAGTTGGTGCCAAGACAGGAGTTCCTGGGAAGTAGTAAGATCCTTCTGTGATCCTTCTGTGTGTGTGGGGCCTGGTGAGCAGTTTGGCTTCCAGCCTTGAGATGGCATCAACCCACACAAATGGTGATAAAAGTTGGTTAGCGAGCATGCATTTCCTTAATGGAACCTATAGAGGTGCTCATACTAAAATGCCCAGAGGTTCTTATATTCCTCCCAGAGGTTCTTCTACCCTTCCGCGTGCTGCCTTCCCTGTGCCAGCTACATTCCCTGTGGTAATCACCCAGACTATGGACTTCTCCTAAAAATCCTACCAGGAGTCATTCCTAAACATTATTTTATTCATTTATTGACTCTCTGCTGCTCATCTTTTAGAACTTTTGGACTATATTTTCAGAATCCTGACATTTTAACCATTCCCTCATCCCTCGGATGATACAGCTTTGCATGCTGGAAGTACCTTAGCGCAAAAATCATTGTGTTTCTTTCATACTATAATGTATACTGCCCTAAACAGATGTACCGCAGACTGCACTGCCCAGCCCTGTCCAGTCACAGCAGCTGTGAGCCACTCATAGAGTTTGACAGGCTGACGGCAACGGGGTTGTGCTAAATGTTGGAGCCCCATGCACCGAGATGAAACACCCAGTGTGTATGGAGCCTAAGTCATCAGGACCAGGCTATAGTGCCTGGCATTTGTTTCTGCAAGTACAGTTCAAACTTCAGTACACTGGAAACTGGCTGTTCAGCTTTTTAAGATCAGGCCCTTTAACCACTTGCCGATCGCTGTCCGTCATATGACATCCTCGGGTTTGTGATGGTATATCTGAATTATGGGTGCAGCTACATGCATCATTCAGATATTGGCATTTCCAGCCGACGATTCACTACACCATAAGAACAATCATATCGGTTGTTCCGCCGCTTGATCATTCTTACGGGCAGCAGGAGGGGTTGTCGTCCCTCTCCCGCCACCCTCCGGTGCTTCCACCGACTCACCTGTGTGATCGGTGAGTCAGTGAGAGGATCCACCGCCCCCCGGATGTTGATCATAGAGATTTTCGTCAAACCAGATGGTCGCCGAACGTTGGAGGCCGGGCGTGATGTTACAAGGTCACGCCCGGCCTCTGCATTAAAAAAAAACTGAGCCACTTCCGCTGTGAAGCAGTGATTATTTTCTTTTTATTATTATTTTAGGCTTCCCAGCCTAGAGGTGAGATGTGGGGTCTTATTGACCCTATATCTTACTGTAAAGAGGTCCTGTCATGCCATATTCCTATTACAAGGGATGTTTACCTTCCTTGTAATAGGAATAAAAGCAATCAATGTTTTTATTTGTAGTATGTGTCAAAATATATTTTTTTAAGTAAAATTAACAATAAATAAAAAATAATAATTAAATCGCCCCTGTCCCTGTGTGCTTGCACGCAGAAGCGAACGCATACGTAAGTCCCGCCCGCCCACGTATGAAAAAGGTGTTCAAATCACACATGTGAGCAGGGCCGTTTGAAGGAATTTGGGGCCCCCAAGCAAGAAGCGGGGGAGGGGGTGTTGCTGAGTTTTAAGTTGAGAAGCGGGGGGGGGGGGTAAGTTGACAAGTGTAAAAAATTATTCTGCTATAAACCAGATAAGCGGGTTCTTTTTAACCCCCCTCCCCTCCCTACCGCATACTGATGCATACAGCTGCTGCCCCCCTCCCTACCGCATACAGCTGCTGCTGCCGAACGTCAGCTAGAACTTCTTCTGACTGCCTCCCCGGCTCCCCCCCATGTTCTTTTCACCCCCCCTTACCGCATACCGCGCTGCAGAAGATTCCGTTTGCTGTTCCCGGCCGGACTGAAAGGAAGTGAGCACTGACTGTGTGCTCTTCTTGTCAGTCCGGCCGGGAACAGGAAACTGAATCTCCTGTACCACGCGGTTACGGTACCCGGCCGGACTGCAGGAGGAATTGGGAAAGGAGCTCGGCCATGCTACAGGCTGCAGCATTTATAGGAAGCGGTGCCCCAGGCCAGCTCGGGGCCCCAAGCAGTTGCTTGTTTTGCCTGTCCTGTTCCGACGGGCCTGCATGTGAGGCATTGCCGCGAACGTTACAGTGAGAGCAATAATTCAATAATTCTATTAATTCTAATTCTAAATGCTACAGGCTGCAGCATTTATAGGAAGCGGCGGCGCTCTGCTGGTGCCCCAGGCCAGCTCGGGGCCCCAAGCAGTTGCTTGTTTTGCCTGTCCTGTTCTCTAGGGTCTCTGCTAAAAACACATATATAATGTTTGGGGGTTCTTTGTTATTTTCTAGCAAAATAATTATGATTTTTTACATGTAGAAGAGAAATGTCAGACTTGGCCTGGTTGTTAAGTGGTTAAATTGGCCCGAAATTGTTTCAAAAAGCGCAAGTGTTGAAATCCGTGTTTACCAGCTAAGAGCACTCAGAAATTATTCAACTTTTATTGATCCCTGTTACCTAGCAGTTCAGCGCTCTTGTCGCTTACCATGTGCTCACGGTTGAATTCTTATTGGGTTTGTTTGACTTGACAATCTATTATGCGCCGACCCCCAGGAGGACTACCTGAGAATTATTTTCGAGAAAAGGCTTGCTTCGTTTTCAGTGATCTACTGCCGCCTGGTTTGGTGTTTTGCAAATTACTGGGTCACTTCCACAAAGTCAATTACCTGAAATGGATGGTAAATTGTATTGTCAGCTAAAGGCAACGGCACCTCTTTAGTGTTAAGCATTTTTAATACAATCTTTTCAAAGGATGCTTACAAGTAACTTTTTTAATTAAAGGCACAATTTGTCCATACTTAAAAAAAAAAAAAAAAAAGAAGAAAAAAATGTTAATTGAAAAGGAATTTCATTATAGGTGCTTCATTAATGTGACTACCATTGAAAACAAGAGAGCGGGAGAAAGGCACGGGAAGGACATTCTGGTTAGAAGTTAGCTATATGGCAGCGCTCAGTGCCAAGCGGCAGCTGCAAAATAAAATAAAATCTTGGCATATGTATATAGAGAGATAAAACATGTGATGGATAAATAGTATTGCCCTCCGTATTCAAGCTGAACTCCAGACAAGCAGCTAAATACACAGATGGAATATGCTATATGTATAAATACAGTAGATAGATAGATAGATAGATAGATAGATAGATAGATAGATAGATAGTGTAACGGTCAGGGGTTAACGCCGTTACTATATTCCATTCCACCAACCCAAGACAGCTTCCGACACGCCACAATCCAGCAGACAGGACCCATTGGATTTCCCCTAGAATAACGAGACACAGCTCTGTTCTCTGGTTCCAAACAGATAGACTTTAATGGTAAACTTAGGTTTCCTATATACAGTTTGAAAGCATGCTGCAGGAATCAAAGGGACAATGACACACTCCACCCACAACATCACACAATGGGTGCTAACGAGTCCCCCTCAATCCACATCTTAGACAGACTTTCTGACTCTGCCATAAGCTATTTTCACCTGCTACACAATCCACATTCCTTTAGTGAACATAAGTCAGACGTCTGACCTTTAGAGTGTGTTAACTCACAACACATATTAGCATCAATAGAACTTTCACACGATACAGGGTTAGTTAGCATAGCACCATGAAATATCTTAGGAGCCAGGCTTAATTAACACAATAGACAATATAATGCAATCACAGCAAGCTTTAAACACTACAGCCAGGTAGCTGGAGGTGATCAATTAACATCTCAACAGTCTATGTTCCACATTGAAGGAGACACTTTATTGACCTGTTGTGTTCAGAATGAACAACTTGTAATATGTCAAGATATCCTGCAATACATTAATTATCATTACTGTCCCATCTCATGTAATCCATGATATCAGTTCTCAGTCATCCTATGCTCCTAGTGGACATAGGATGACCCTAGACACAAGAGTCATTGGTGAAGCTGACGCAGGAGTACCCCACATCCTTCAAGCTCCTCTGGGTCCCACGGGCCATACCGTTACAGATAGATCGATAGATAGATAGATAGAGAGATAGATAGATAGATAGATAGATATAGTATCTCACAAAAGTGAGTACACCCCTCACATTTTTGTAAATATTTTATTCTATCTTTTCATGTGACAACACTGAAGAAAACACTTTTCTACAATGTTGTGTAGTGTGTGTACAGCTTGTATAACAGTGTACATTTACCGTCCCCTCAAAATAACTCAACACACAGCCATTAATGTCTAAACCGCTGGCAACAAAAGTGAGTACACCCCTAAGTGAAAATGTCCAAATTGGGCTCAAAATGTCAATATTTTGTGTGGCCACCATTATTTTCCAGCACTGCCTTAACCCTCTTGGGCATGGAGGTCACCAGAGCTTCACAGGTTGTCACTGAAGTCATCTTACCCTCCTCCATGACGGGATCACAGAGCTGGTGGATGTTAGAGACCTTGCGCTCCTCCACCTTCCATTTGAGGATGCCCCACAGATGCTTGAATAGGTTTTAGGTCTGGAGACATGCTTGGCCAGTCCATCACCTTTACCCTCAGCTTCTTTAGCAAGGCAGTGGTTGTCTTGGAGGTGTGTTTGGGGCCGTTATCATGTTGGAATACTGCCCTGCGGCCCAGTCTCTGAAGGGAGGGCATCATTCTCTGCTTCAGTATGTCACAGTACATGTTGACATTCATGGTTCCCTCAATGATCTGTAGCTCCCCAGTGCCGGCAGCACTCATGCAGCCCCAGACAATGACACTCCCACCACCATGCTTGACTGTAGGCAAGACACACTTGTCTTTGTGCTCCTCACCTGGTTGCCGCCACACACGCCTGACACCATCTGAGCCAAATAAGTTTATCTTGGTCTCATCAGACCACAGGACATGGTTCCAGTAATCCATGTCCTTAGTCTGCTTGTCTTCAGCAAACTGTTTGCGGATTACTTGTGCATCATCTTTAGAAGAGGCTTCCTTCTGGGACGACAGCCATGCAGACCAATTTGATGCAGTGTGCGGCGTATGGTCTGAGCACTGACAGGCTGACCCCCCACCCCTTCAACCTCTGCTGCAATGCTGGCAGCACTCATAGGTCTATTTCCCAAAGACAACCTCTGGATATGACGCTGAGCACGTGCACTCAACTTCTTTGGTCAACAATGGCGAGGCCTGTTTTTAGTGGAACCTGTCCTGTATGGTCTTGGCCACCTTGCTGCAGCTCAGTTTCAGGGTCTTGGCAATCTTCTTATAGCCTAGGCCATCTTCATGTAAAAAAACAATTATTTTATTCAGATCCTTAGAGAGTTCTTTGACATGAGGTGCCATGTAATGAGAGAGTGAGAGTGATAACATCAAATTTAACCCACCTGCTTCCCATTCACACCTGAGACCTTGTAACACTAACGAGTCACATGACACCGGGGAGGGAAAATGGCCAATTGGGCCAAATTTAGACTATTTCACTTAGGGGTGTACTCACTTTTGTTGCCAGCAGTTTAGGCATTAACCACTTCCGCCCCTGAACATTTTGCTGGCCAATGTCCACTTTTTGTGATTCGGCACTGCGTCACTTTAACTGACAATTGCGCGGTCATGCGACATGGCTCCCAAACAAAATTGCAGTCCTTTTTTCCCCACGAATAGAGCTTTCTTTTGGTGGTATTTGATCACCTCTGCGGTTTTTATTTTTTGGGCTATAAACAAAAATAGAGCGACAATTTTGAAAAAAAATAAAAATATTTATTACTTTTTGCTATAATAAATATCCCCCAAAAATATATAAAAAATAATTATTTTACTTCAGTTTAGGCCGATACGTATTCTTCTACATATTTTTTGTAAAAAAAAATAGCAATAAGCATTTTTTAATTGGTTTGCGCAAAAGTTATTGCGTCTACAAAATAGGGGATAGTTTTATGGCATTTTTATTAATTTTTTTTTTTTGTTACTAGTAATGACGGCGATCTGCGATTTTTATCGGTACTGCAACCTTATGGCGGACACTTCGGACACTTTTGACACATCTTTGGGACCATTGGTATTTTTATAGCGATCAGTGCTATAAAAATGCATTGATTACTGTAAAAATGTCACTGGCAGGGAAGGGGTTAACACTAGGGGGCGAGGAAGGGGTTAATTATGTTCCCTGGGTGTGTTCTAACTGAAGGGAGGGTGGGACTCACTAGGGGAAATGACAGGTCGCTGTTCATACATTGTATGAACAGAAGATCAGCATTTCTCTCCCTGAAAGGACCGGGAGCTGTGTGTTTACACACACAGCTCCCGCTTCTCGCTCTGTAACGAGCGATCGCGTTGGCCCCGGCGGTGATCGCGCCCACAGGGCACGCGCATCGGCACCAGGGGCGAGCAGGGGGCGCCCCTAGTGGCTGAAATGCAAAATCACTTAATATTACGTGATTTTGCGCAGCCGAACCGACCTGCCGCCGGCGGTTGGTCGGCAACTGGTTAAAGGTGTTGTAAAGGTTAAAAAAAAATGTTTTTAAATAACAAACATATCATACTTACCTTCACTGTGCACAGAGTGGCCCCGATCCTCGTCTTCTGGGGTCCCTCGGCTGCTGTCTCGGCTCCTCCCTGCAAGAGCTAACCCCCTTCTGGGAAGCTCTCTCCCAAGGAGGTGGGACTAGACCTGTAAGTTAGTGTTGCTAAAAACTCAGGTCTCCTGCTCTGCCAGACGAGGCTGTGCCGTGTAGCAGAGCTGTGTAAATCTCAGGACTGGAAGGACAAACTACAGTAGCCCAGATTCAGGTAGGGGCACGCACTGATACGGCGGCGCAGCGTATCGTTTTTACGCTACGCCTCCGTAAATTACTGGAGCTACGCTGCATTCACAAAGCATTTGCTCCGTAATTTGCGGCGGCGTCTCGTAAAAGGGGCCGGCGTAAGCGCGCTTAATTTAAATGATCCCATAGGGGGCGTGGATCATTTAAATTAGGCGCGTTCCCGCGCCGAACGTACTGCGCATGCTCCATCGGGAAAATTTCCCCGACGTGCATTGCGGTAAATGACGTCGCAAGGACGTGATTGGCTTCGACGTGAATGTAAATGGCGTCCAGCGCCATTCACGAACGAGTTACGCAAAATTTGAAAATCGCGACGCGGGAACGACGTCCATGCTTACCATTGGCTGCGCCTCCTAATAGCAGGAGCAGCCTTACGGCGAAAACGACGTACGCAAAGGACGTAAAAAATGAGCGCCGGCCGCGCGTACGTTTGTGAACCGGCGTTAGTATGCAATTTGCATACTCTACGCTGACAACTACGGGTGCGCCACCTAGCGGCCAGCGTCAGAATGCACCCTAAGATACGACGGCATAAGAGATTTATGCCAGTGGTATCTTAGGCTAAAGTCGGCGTATCGAGCTTTCTGAATACAGAAAGTAGATACGCCGGCGCTACTTAGCAATTACGCTGCGTATCTATGGATACGCAGGCGTAATCGCTTTCTGAATCTACCCCAGTATGTATTCCATCTTTATGTGCCGCTGTTCGCCTGGAGATCAACTTTTTACGCATGAAATGTGTATTTTGGACACAAATTGGTGTCTGTTTTAACCTATCAGAAAATACTGAAACTGCTCCTTTTATCTTTCCAGATTTAGTTGGAGGCTTTTTTCTTCGAGGTAACACATTAAAACATAAGTTCTCTTCAAAGGGCGCTCTGAATTAGGAGGGATCTGCCATTTAAAGCAAATGGTGGTATTTTAAAATATCATGTAATTAGCAATTTAAAAAAAAAACAGTTAAAAGGCAAAACACTTTTCAAGCTATTACCGTGTTCCTGGGGGTCTCCGTTTCATCTCACAGGGAAAGAAGTTTGTGTTTTTTTATAAAGTTTTTTATTTTTCATGTTGTTGATGCAGCGCTCACCTTAAAATAATTTTCAAAAAGTTTTTTTTTTTTTTTTTTTATAAGTCATTTGGTGCTATAATTTATAATATTGCTTCATATACTAATGTGCAGCCTCTAGAGCTCATTCTCTTTAATAGTTTAGCAGGTCACTCTTGCTGAACTGATATACATCAAATATAAAGGGGTGTGTTAGTAAAATATTTGCAGAGCTTTTCGTCCTGCATGCACATTCGTTCTGTGCAAATGACAGCAAAATGAAATGTTATTAGGTTATTTTTCAGGTTGAATGTTCTTCTTTCATTATTGCCAGTAGATGATGCTGAAGAGCGTGTTGATCATCAGCTCCATCTGGTGGCCATAATGCAGCATTTTCCTGTCTCTATACATTTAGGGCCAGATCCACAGAAGAATTACGCCGGCGTATCTATTGATACGCCACGTAATTTCAAATTTCCCGCGTCCTATCTTTGTTTTGTATCTACAAAACAAGATACGACTGCATCTAGGATCGATCAGACAGGCGTAAGTCGGATCGTAGGTGCATTTTTCCGCCGGCCGCTGGGTGGCGTTTCCGTCGAATTCCGTGTCGAGTATGCAAATTAGCTATTTTTTTACGTCGTTTGCGTTTGGCTTTTTCCGGCATATAGTTACCCCTGGCCGTCATTCCCGCCTCGAATTTTTAATTTTTTACGTAGTTTGCGTAAGTCTTTTGCGAATAGGGATTTGCGTAGAATGACGTCACAGTCGTAAGCATTGGCTTGTTCCGGTTTAATTTCGAGCATGCGCACTGGGATACCCCCATGGACGGCGCATGCGCAATTGAAAAAAAACGCCATTTACGTCGGGTCAAGACGTATTTACATAAAACACGCCCCCATCACATACATTTGAATTGCGCCCTTACGCCGCCAAAGATACACTACGCCGCCGTAACTTATGGCGCGCTTTCTTTGAGGATACCAAAATAACAAAGTAAGTTACGGCGGCGTAGTGTATCTTAGATACGCTGCGCCCGACGCAAATATGCGCCGATGTACGTGGATCTGCCCCTTAAAGTGATTCTAAAGCTCTATTTATTTATTTATGTATTTCTTTAACCACTTAAGACCCGGACCAAAATGCAGCTAAAGGACCTTGCCCCTTTTTGCGATTCGGCACTGTGTCGCTTTAACTGACAATTGTGCGGTCGTGCGGCGTGGCTCCCAAACAAAATTGGCGTCCTTTTTTCCCACAAATAGAGCTTTCTTTTGGTGGTATTTGATCACCTCTGCGGTTTTTATTTTTTGTGCTATAAACAAAAATAGAGCGACAATTTTGAAAAAAAAAAACAGTATTTTTTACTTTTTGCTATAATAAATATCCCCCAAAAATATATTAAAAAACATTTATTTTCCTCAGTTTAGGCCGATACGTATTCTTCTACATATTTTTGGTAAAAAAAAATCGCAATAAGCGTATATTGATTGGTTTGCGCAAAAGTTATAGCGTCTACAAAATAGGGGATAGATTTGTTGCATTTTTATTTTGTTTCATTGTTTTTACAAGTAATGGCGGCGATCTGTGATTTTTATTGGAACCCTGGTTGAGAATGGTTGCTCAAGAAGGTGCTTTTTGCATGTTGGTGTCTGTGCAGCAGTGTTTTTTTTTTCCAAGGGCGGCAAACAAACACCCCCCCCCCCCCCCATTGGTCGGTCGGCAGCACCTCCTACCCCAGCACTTATCCAATTGGATGGAGGTGGGTGGGCTTCTACATGCGGCGGGCAGCGGAGTGGTTGCAGGCTCCTACAGGTGGCAGGTTGTGAGCTCCTATGGGCAGCGTGCAGCTGCTCTTGTGTCCTCCAGCCACTTCTGCAAACCCGTAAGTAAAGATAACGTACAGGTAGGTGATTTTCTCTTTAAGGCCTCGTTACACGGGCAAACATGTACGATGAAAACGGTCCGCCGGACCGTTTTCAGCGTACATGCCCGCCCGGAGATTTCTGTATGATGGCTGTACACACCATCATACAGAAATCCGCGCGTACACGATACGTGGTGACTAGGCCGCGCCGTCGCCGCGACGGCGCGGCCTCGTCACCGCGTATCGTGTACACTAAGATACACTACGCCGCCGTAACTTACCTTGTTATTTTGGTATCCTCAAAGAAAGCGCGCCATAAGTTACGGCGGGATAGTGTATCTTTGGCAGCGTAAGGGCGCGCAATTCAAATGGATGTGATGGGGGCGTGTTTTTTGTAAACACGTCTTGACCCGACGTAAATGGCGTTTTTTTGGAAATTTGCGCGGCCCTGGAAGTTCAATGCTTCCACGCATGCGTCGAAGTCATTCGACGCATGCAAGGGATGGCGGCCGCTCGGACATGTACGGTAAGTCTGTACAGATGACCGAACATGTCCGACGGGCAGGATTCCAGCGGGCATGTTTCTAAGCAAGTTTAGAAACATTTGTCCGCTCGAAAACGGTCTGGCGGGCAAATGTACGCTGGAATCCTGTCCGATCGGCCGTACACACGACCGAACATGTCTGCTGAAACTGGTCCGCCGACCAGTTTCAGCAGACATGTTCGGTTGTGTGTACGGGGCCTAAGACATATACGTGGGTCGGTCGGCAAGCAGTTAAAGTTTCACAGGGACCCAACAATTCTAGAAGTGTCAAATCCTAGTATGTTCAGATTCTTACGAAACTATGATCCAAGAAAAAGGACTAAGCACTAGTGCGAAACGCGTCAGCTGTGTGTCCTATTTTTGCTGTGACTATTTTTATTTTACCAATAAAGGCAACTCAATCGTTTTTTTGGAGTGCGGCTGTCCATACATATCCTTTTGTTCCCCCTCATTACTCTACCGCTAGAAGGTTTTCATTACAAAAATGTATCTTGTGACAAGATAGGTCTTGTAATAACCACTTCCCGACCCCCGCATGTATATGTACGTCCACAGAATGGCACGGACACGCAGATGGGCGTATATATACGTCCTTGCCTTCTAGCGGGTGGGGGTCCGATCGGGACCCCCCCCCCCCCGCTACATGCGATCGCTCCCCGGAGCTGAAGAACGGGGAGAGCCGTATGTAAACACGGCTTCCCCGTGCTTCACTGTGGCGGCGCATCGATCGAGTGATCCATTTTATAGGGAGACTCGATCGATGACGTCAGTCCTACAGCCACACCCCCCTACAGTTGTAAACACACACTAGGTGAACCCTAACTCCTACAGCGCCCCCTGTGGTTAACTCCCAAACTGCAACTGTAATTTTCACAATAAACAATGCAATTTAAATGCATTTTTTGCTGTGAAAATGACAATGGTCCCAAAAATGTGTCAAAATTGTCCGAAGTGTCCGCCATAATGTCGCAGTCGCGAAAAAAATCGCTAATCGCCGCCATTAGTAGTAAAAAAAAAAAAAATTATAAAAATGCAATAAAACTATCCCCTATTTTGTAAACGCTATAAATTTCGTGCAAACCAATCGATAAGCGCCTATTGCGATTTTTTTACCAAAAATAGGTAGAAGAATACGTATCGGCCTAAACTGAGGAAAAAACATTTTTTATATATTTTTTGGGGGATATTTATTATAGCAAAAAGTTAAAAATATAGAATTTTTTTCAAAATTGTTGCTCTATTTTTGTTTATAGCGCAAAAAAATAAAAACCGCAGAGGTGATCAAATACCACCAAAAGAAAGCTCTATTTGTGGGGAAAAAAGGACGCCAATTTTGTTTGGGAGCCACGTCGCACGACCACGCAATTGTCTGTTAAAGCGACGCAGTGCCGAATCGCAAAACCTGGCCTGGGCATTTAGCTGCCTAAAGGTCCGGGGCTTAAGTGGATAAGACGTATAAGATGTAATAAGCGTGACCATATAGGCATAAGGATATGTAGGCTATTTAACAAGGATATTTTTTTATACTGGTAGAATAAGCGCGAAACCATCTAAAACATTTCTGTGGGAAGCCCTTTGAAGAAACCCAAAGATGTGTTCGATGGAAGTGACACTAAAAATCCTTATGAAGTTGTATTTCTTAGTAAATACGCGGCTTGGAAAAGGAAACATAAAAGGATCAAAGAGATCCATGTTTTAGGTATAAGAAATGGACCAGCTGCATCAACTTGTCTTCTCAAGGACCGAAACGGCATTCAGATCTCTAGGCAAGATATAAGCCGAAGGAGTCTATGGGAAGCAATTTAACCTCTTATGGGGCAGCTGCTTGCTTTTAAGAGAAATGTTTTGTGATTTATAAGAATTATAAGAAATGTTAGATGAATATTAGTAGGAATATTCCTTTCCCATCAATATACTGTATAAATACAATATCTATCTATCTATCTATCTATCTATCTATCTATCTATCTATCTATATATATATATATATATACACACAGTGGAACCTCGGTTTAAGAGTAACTTGGTTTGAGAGCGTTTTGATTTGCAAGCAACTTTTTGTTTTTAATTCTTACTTGGTTTGTGAGTGTTTAGATGAACAGAATTCAAGCTAAATAGGCCTGCAGTACCTCATTTGGCCTGAGGTACAGGGGCGCAGAAGCCGAGCAGAGCCAAAAATAGGCCTGCAGTACCTCATTTGGAACGGGGGGTGCAGGAACCGAGAAAAGCTGAACATTGGCCTGCAGTACCTCATTTGGCCTGAGGTACGGGGGCGCAGGAGCCGAGAAAAGCTGAACATTGGCCTGCAGTACCTCATTTGGCCTGAGGTACAGGGGCGCAGGAAACAAGCCAAAGTGTCCTCATTTGGTATTGCATCCCATTGAAGTCAATGCGGAACAAATTATTTTAGTGTCCGTTGACTTCAATGGGAAAACTCGCTTTGATATGCGAGTATTTTGGATTACAAGCATTCTCCTGGAACGGATTATGCTCTTAATCTGAGGTTCAACTGTATATATATATTTATAGATATATATATATATCTATTGTGACAGGAAGTCAGGTAAATCTGTGGGTGTTGTCACAGACGGAACATACATTTCTGCCTTGTTTAGACGATACACAGATGGTTATCGGCTACAAATGTGGCCAGGAAGGCTAAGGGCCGTTGGAAGACTCCAGCTGTTCAGAGTGAGGCAATTAAAGGCCTCTATAAGAAGTCCAAAGGATTACCACTAATTGACTGCGTCACTCCTAAGGCTGTGTGAGTAGGAGAGCAGTGCCAGAAGGTCTTCTGTGAAGGTGAGAAGAGGATTGATTTTTCTGTGTGATAAAAATCAAAAGACTATTGTTTTGTGCTGTATGACCAGCACTGTCTACACAGCAGTAGGCTGTGTTAGACTTCATAGATAGGTTCCTGTGTGGAAGGTAGATGCCCAGAGTGTTCAGGGTTTATTTTATGTTTGATTTTGTTTATGCTGTTTGGATGCTTGCAATTGTTTTCCAGCAAGATGGAAAAATAAACCAGAAACGTTGTTTTCAACCGTCTTCGACTGCCAGTCTGTAGAAATTCAGTGTGTGGTGAACCCATCCAAGGGGTCACACACCCCGCTACCGAGCTAACCCCTCAAAATATATATATATACAGTTGTGCTCATAAGTTTACATACCCTGGCAGGATTTATGATTTCTTGGCCATTTTACAGAGAATATGAATAACATAAAAACTTTACTTTCACTCATGGTTAGTGTTTGGCTGAAGCCATTTATTATCAATCAACTGCGTTTACTCTTTTTATATCATAATGACAACAGAAATTATCCAAATGACCCTGATCAAAAGTTTACATACCCCAGTTCTTAATACCGTGTATTGCCCCCTTTAACATCAATGACAGCTTGAAGTCTTTGGTGGTATTTGTGGATGAGGCTCTTTATCTTCTCAGATGGTAAAGCTGCCCATTCCTCTTAGGAAAAAAATCCTCCAGTTCCTGTAAATTCTTGGTCTGTCTTGCATGAAGATCTCCCCAGAGTGGCTCAATGATATTGAGGATGTTTTCAAAGAGTCCTGTATTTCACCTGAATTTATTTGTGGGTTTTTCTTTGCATATCGACACTGACAGGGAGGGGGTTAACATCAGGGGTGATCAAAGGGTTAAATGTGTTTTCTAACTGTATAGGGTACTGTCAGGGCCTCTGATAAGCCAGTACAACTGGCCCTGTTGTAGCGGGCCCCGGGGCCAGCAGGGGCCTGGATGGCAACCCCCTTTAAAAAAAAAAGGTCCGGAGGTCCCTAGGGGCCCCGGAGGCCCACAGGGCCCCAGATGACAACTCCCCTTTTTTTTATTTATTTTTTATAAAAAATATATATATTGTTTTTAATATATTTTTATTTTATTTTGTATTAAAGGGCCATTTCTTTTTTTTTTTTAGAGGTCCGGAGGTCCCCAGGGCCCTGGATGGCAACACCCCTTTTTTTAATTTATTTTTTTATAAAAAATATATATTTTTTTTATTTTTTATTAAAGGGACAATTTTTTTTCTTCAGGGTACGGGGGTCCCCAGGGGCCCGGAGATCCCCAGGGCCCGGGATGAAAACACCCCTTTTTTTTTATAAAAAAATAAAAACATTTTTATATATTTTTTTATTTCTTATATATATATATATATATATATATATATATTTTTTTTTTTTATTATTATTATTATTATTATTAAAGGACCCAGAGGTCCCCAGGGCCCCGGATGGCAACCCCCCTTTTTTTATAAATTATTTTTTTTTTTATATTATTTTATTTCTTTTTTTTTGTATTCCTTTTTTTTATATTAATAAAAAACCCCCTTTTTTTTTTTATAAATGTTTTTTTTTATTATTAAAGGGCCCAGTGGATGGGCCCCCCTTTTTTTTATAAATCTTTATTTATTTTATATATTTTTTTTTTTCATTTTTAATTTTTATTAATAATTTGTAAAGGGCCCCCCTCCGCTTCTAAATTCGCGGCAGCCCCCGCCCTCCTCCCGCTTCTCAATATCAATTTCAGGCGGCAGCACCCCCCCCCCCGGTTCTCTGCTCCAGGGGGCCCATGACTGAAGCTGTGTAAGGGGCCCCATAATTTCTGATGGCGGCCCTGGGTACTGTGTGTCTGAGGAAACACACAGATCCATCTTCCTGCATAGCAGAAAGACAGGATCTGTGTGATTTCCCCTGTCAGAGCTTGTTTACACAGGCAGACCCCCTTGTTCTGTCACTGCGGCGAACGATCGTGGGCCAGGCCCGCTGAGTGGCTCCCCTGCTGGCAAGTAGGTGAGAGTGCGCGCCGCCCACTAAATAGAGTTCCCGAGCTATCGTACAATGACGGTGATTTGCCTCTGTACAATGACAGCCGCTGGTTGGCAAGTGGTTGGCAAGTGGTTAACTAACACTGTACAACCTTTCTACAAAACCGTGCTGTTCTCCCTTTTCTTTCCCTTGGGACGCTGGGATTGATCAGAGTGGTTCTGATTGGTCAGCACTGGCACATGACCACGCTGACCAAACAGAACTGCTCTGCTCTTTCCCTAGGGACAGAAAAGAAAAAACCAGCGCAGCTTTCATACTCAAGGACTGCTGCATGGATCACCAACGGAGATAAGTGCAGTGGGGATCATGAGTCTTTCTGATTGGAGAGATGAAGCTCTGACTTAAGAAGGGGTGTGGTTAAATAGTTACATAGTAGTAGTAAGTCCATCAAGTCCAACCTATGTGTGTGATTATATGTCAGTATTACATTGTATATCTCTGTATGTTGTGGTCGTTCAGGTGCTTATCTAATAGTTTCTTGAAACCATTGATGTCCCCTGCTGAGACCACCGCCTGTGGAAGGGAATTCCACATCCTTGCCGATCTTACAGTAAAGAACCCTCTACGTAATTTAAGGTTAAACCTCTTTTCTTCTAATTTTAATGAGTGGCCACGTGTCTTATTAAACTCCCTTCCACGGAAAAGTTTTATCCCTATTGTGGGGTCACCAGTACGGTATTTGTAAATTAAAATCATATCCCCTCTCAAGCGTCTCTTCTCCAGAGAGAATAAGTTCAGTGCTCGCAACCTTTCCTCATAACTAATATCCTCCAGACCCTTTGTTAGCTTTTTTGCCCATAGGTTCTTTACCCGCTTAAGGACCGCTTCCTGCACATTTATGTCGGCAGAATGGCACGGCTGGGCACATGCACATACAGGTACGTTCTCTGCTAGTGCCCAGCTGTGGGTCGCGGGCGCGACACGGTCGCCACTGGAGTCCCGCGATCGGTCCCCGGAGCTGAAGAACGGGGAGAGCTGTGTGTAAACACAGCTTCCCCATTCTTCACTGCGGCGCTGTCATCGATCGTGTGATCCTTTTTAGGGATACACAATCGATGACGTCACACCCCCCTACAGTTAGAAACACATATTAGGTCATACATAACCCCTTCAGCGCCCCCTTGTGGTTAACTCCCAAACTGCAATTGTCATTTTCACAGTAAACAATGCATTTTAAATGCATTTTTTTGCTGTGAAAATTACAATGGTCCCAAAAATGTGTCAAAATTGTCCGAAGTGTCCGCCATAATGCCGCAGTCACGAAAAAAATCGCTGTAAATTAGTAGTAAAAAAATAATAATTAATAAAAATGCAATAAAACTATCCCCTATTTTGTAAACGCTATAAATTTTGCGCAAACCAACCGATAAACGCTTATTACGATTTTTTTTACCAAAAATATGTAGAAGAATACGTATCGGCCTAAACTGAGGAAAAAATTGATTTTTTTATATATTTTTGGGGGATATTGATTACAGCAAAAAGTTAAAAATATTGAATTTTTTTCAAAATTGACGCTCTATTTTTGTTTATAGCGCAAAAAATAAAAACCGCAGAGGTGATCAAATACCACCAAAAGAAAGCTCCATTTGTGGGGAAAAAAGGACGCCAATTTTGTTTGGGAGCCACGTCGCACGACCGCGCAATTGTCTGTTAAAGCGACGCAGTGCCGAATCGCAAAACCTGGCTGCCTAAAGGTCCGGGTCTTAAGTGGTTACAGAGAGACCACTGCTTCCACCCAGAGATCAAGGGTCCCTTTTTTGTGACATGCTGGCATAGGACAGGCTTTTCTACTCAGGCTGTGGCTTGGCACACTTATTTTTTTTTGATGCTTCTGAACTGTATGCAGCTGTTTTTAACTGAAACTTCAGTTTGACTTTAGGAAGAAATACAAAACTTAATCAGATGGTATATTGTTCTATCGGCCTGGAGGTCAGCTTTTGCAAATACACAACTAATTTTACCATCTGGGAAAGATAAATTTCCCTAACCTGCTAAAATCAACTTCAAGCCAAGCTTTCAAGGTCGGCATTATGAGAGACCTGCTTGGCTCTGCACAATAATTGATTGATTTGTTTTGCTAATCTTGTTCATATCACACAGCAAAACTTGACTTCCCCCTCAGCATTCAATTACGGAGCTGTGCAAATTATATTCCAAGAGATAATTTCTCATAAGCCATCCCTATTGGATAAGCCAAATATATGTCAATGGAATCTTTTTCATTATGTTCTGTTGCTGCATGATTGCATCAGTGTTGTGATTTGCTTTTGGCAGCTATCAAAGAGAGAGAGAAAAAAAAAAGATTTATTGTCATGCCCCCCCCCCCCCCCCCCCGCAATTGTAAAGAAAGACAACTGTAATTTTTTCCATTGCAAATGATGCACAAAAATACCCTGGGCCAGATTCTCCAATAATCTGCGGCGGCCTCGCGTAAGCTATTTACACTACGCCACCGCAACTTACTGGAGCAAGTGCCGTATTCCCCAAGCACTTGCTCCGTAGTTTGCGGAGGCGTAGTGTAAAAGGCCCGGCGTATCCCCGCGCGTATTTCAAAGGGGGCGGCTTATATTTAAATTAAGCGCGCCCCCGTTTCGATCAAACTGCGCATGCGCCGGGCAAAAAATAGCCCAGTGGGCATGATCCAGTTCTTGGTGGAAAACGTCAATGACGCCGACGTAAAGTCGTATTCAAGAACGACTTAGGAAAACGACGTACCCTACGGGAAAAGACGACGCGGACCCGACGCCATACTTAACATGGCATACGTGGGACTGGCGTAAGGTTACCCCCTCATATAGCAGGGGTAACCTTACGCTTATGCAAACGACGTAAGCGACAGTTACGCGACACGATTTCGTTCGGGAATCGGCGTATCAGGCTCATTTGCATAAACAAATGAGACCTGAACGTAAACGCCACCTAGCGGCCGGCGGCGAATTACATTTAAGATCCGACAGTGTAAGTGACTTACACATGTCGGATCTTCAGCGTATCTATGCGAAAATGATTCTAGGAATCACTCGCATAGATACGCGGGTGAAAAAAGAGAGATACGACGGAGTTTCCTGAGATACTCCATCGTAACTCTTCTAAGAAAATGGCCCCCTGACACTAAAAAATGCTATTGTGAGCGTTGGATCAGATACTGATGACAGATTTTTTATTTATTTTTACGTTGATGGAAGAAGCAAGTTTTCTACAGAGAGAGACTAAATTTGACAACAGCAAAGACAAAACTAGCAGAAGGATTGTCAAATTATTGGTTTAGAAAGTGGAAAGTGTTTAGATACTTCTGCAGATTAACACCATCGGGGGGCGCCATTGTTCTGGCTGGATTTCAAATGAGGTTCTTAAGAACCAGCCGCTCGTGCACGCCCCGGGTGTGCGCAGTGCGGGGATCGGTGGTGCGGTGTGTCGCCCGGACACACCGCATCTCTGATCACGGTAAAGAGCCTGTGACATAGGCTATTTACCATGTGATCAGCTGTGTCCAATCACAGCTGATCACAGTGTAAATAGGACGTGCCAGTTATCGGTACGCAGGTCCCCTGACAGCTGGGGTCTGCACTGATAATAAGTGCATTGATTTTCAGTGCAGTCCCATCAGCAATGCCTGATAGTGGACACCAGTGATGTCCACCAATGGGGCCGATCAGTGCCCATCAGTGGTGCCAATCAGTGCCCATTAGTGCTGCCAATCAGTGCCCATTAGGCCTTGTACACACGAGAGGATTTCCGCTGGAAACGGTCCGCCGGACCGTTTCCAGCGGATAAATCCTCTGGCGGATTTGGATCTGATGGCTGTACACACCATCGGATCAAAATCCCCGCGGAATACATCCGCGGTGACGTGCCGCGCCGTCGCCGCGACGATGACGCGGTGACGTGCGCGACCCTAGAAGGTAAATACTTCCACGCATGCGTCGAATCATTACGACGCATGCGAGGGATGGGAGCGGACGGATTGATCTGGTGAGTCTGTACAGACGACCGGATCAGTCCGCTGGACTGGATTCCAGCGGATAGATTTCTTAGCATTCTAAGAAATTTTTATCCGCTGGGAATCCGTCGCTGGATTTTTATCCGCTGGGAAATGTCCGCTCGGACGTACACACGACCGGATCTATCTGCTGGAACTGATCCGCGGATCAATCCCAGCGGATCGATCCGGTCGTGTGTACGGGGCCTAAGTGCTGCCTCTTAGTGCCTCCTCATCAGTGCCACTGATCAGTGCCACCCATCAGTGCCCACCAGTTCCCAAAAAGGCTGCCCATCAGTGCCACCTATCAATTCCCATCAGTGCTGCCTATCAGTGCCCATCAAAGCTGCATTTTAGTGCCTCCTCATCAGGGAACATCAGTGCCACCTCATCAGGGAACATCAGTGCAGCCTCATCAGAGAACATCAGTGAAGGAGAAAAATGACTTATTTACAACATTTTGTAACAGAAACAAAGCAAAACATTGTTTTTCAAAATTTCGGTCTTTTTTCATTTGTTTAGCAAAAAAAAACTCAGTGGTGATTAAATACCACCTAAGAAAGCTCTATCTGTCTAAAAAAAAAAATGATAAAACTGTTGTTTGGGTACAGCATTGCATGACCGCGCAATTGTCATTCAAATGTGTGACAGCGCTGAAAGATGAAAATTGGCCTGGACAGGAAGGGGGTGAAAGTGTCCCGTATTGAAGTGGCTAAGGGTCTATTCACACGTTGTCCATTGTGTGCTGGTGCTGGTGGTCGTGGGGGGGGGGGGGGGGGGCGGCATTTCCTTGGGTTATTTTAATTTACCTTTTGTTTAAATCAAGGTGACATTCCATTCAAAGCAAGGTCCGTAAAAACATGACATATAGACAGATATGTCATGTCTTTATGAACCTTGCTTTGTGCACTGGTGTGCAGTCATGTTGGAACAGGAAGGGGCCGTCCCCAAACTGTTCCCACAAAGTTGGGAGCATGAAATTGTCCAAAATGTATTGGTATGCCGACGCCTTAAGAGTTCCCTTCACTGGAACTGAGGGGCCAAGCCCAACCCCTGGAAACTCCCCCCCCCACCATAATCCCCCCTCCACCAAATGCTTTAGACAAGTGTCCATGGATGAGCAAGTTTGTGGTGATGGAACTTGACTGGCCTGCACCCGATAGAACACCGTTGGCATGAATTAGAGTGGAGACTGTGAGCCAGGCCTTGTCGTCCAACATCAGCGCCTGACCTCACAAATGCGCTTCTGGAAGAATGGTCAAACATTCCCATAGACCAGTGTTTCTCAATTCCAGTCCTCAGGCCCCCCCAACAGGTCAGGTTTTCAGGATTTCCATTATTTTGCACAGGTGATTTGATCAGTTTCACTGCCTTAGTAATCACCACAGCCATTTCATCTGAGGGAAATCCTGAAAACCTGACCTGTTGGGGGGGCCTGAGGACTGGAATTGAGAAACACTGCCATAGACACACTCCTAAACCTTGTGGACGGCCTTCCCAGAAGAGTTGAAGCTGATATAGCCAACTCAATATTGAACCCTATGGACTAATGCCGCGTACACACAATCATTTTTCGACATGAAAAAAAACGACGTTTTTAAAAACGTCATTTAAAATGATGGTGTGTGGGCTTCACATCGTTTTTCGGCTTCTGAAAAAACGACAAAAAAAAAATTCGAACATGCTTCATTTTTTCATGTAGTTTTTTAAAATGTCATTTTTCGGGTTGTAAAAAATAATCGTGTGTGGGCAAAAACAACGTTTTAAACCCGCGCATGCCCAGAAGTAAGTTATGAGACGGGAGCGCTCGTTCTGGTAAAACTACCATTCATAATGGAGTAAGCACATTCATCACGCTGTAACAGACAAAAAAGCGCAAATCGTCTTTTACTAACAAGGAATCAGCTAAAAGCAGCCCAAAGGTGAATAGAACTTCCCCTTTAGGCCCCGTACACACGAGCAAACATGTATGCTGAAACTGGTCCGCGGGCCAGTTTCAGCATACATGTTCGGTCATGTGTAGGCGCGAGCGGGACGAATTCCAGCAAACATTTGCCCGCCGGGCCTTTTCCCAGCGGGCAAATATTCCTGGACGTGTTTTAAAACCGTCCGCTGGAATCCTGCCCGCTCGGACATGTACGGTCGTCAGTACAGACCTACCGTACATGTCCGAGCGCCCGCCGTCCCTCGCATGCGTCGAATGACTTCGACGCATGCGTGGAAGCCTTTAAATGGCAGGCCCGCCCACGTCTCCGCGTCATCGCCGCGTCATCGTCGCGGCGACGACGCGGACACGCCCCGCGTATTGTTTACGCGCGGACTTCTGTACGATGGTTAGTACAACCATCGTACAGAAGCCCTCTGGCAGGCATGTACGGTGAAAACGGTCCGACGGACTGGTTTCATCGTACATGTTTGCTCGTGTGTACCGGGCCTTAGAGTGCCGTCGTACGTGGTGTACGTCACCGCGATTTGTTCATCATTTTTCAAAAACGATAGTGTGCGGGCAACATCGTTTTTAATGATGAAGTTGGAAAAACTTTGTTTTTTTGGACATGCTGAAAAACAACGTTTTTTTTTTCATGCCGAAAAATTATTGTGTGTACGCGGCATAAGACTGGGATGCCTCTAAAGTTCATGTGCGTGTAAAGGCAGGTGTCCCAATACTTTTGGTAATAGGGAATATAACCAGTGTTCACTTTGACGTCAAATTTTGATTTAGTTTTAGTCATAGTTTTTTTGACTAAAATGCCATTTTAATTCAAGTCGCATTTTAGTCATTGCTTTAGTTGTAATTGTATTTTGGACGACTAAAATAGTGTTAATTTTTTTAACGAAAATGTTTTCAGCAATGAAATTAACACTGGTGAGCACAGTTAGATATTAAAACATTTTTTAGTTGCTCAATGTAAGAACAACTCAAAACGAGAGAAAAAAAGCTGGGGAAAGAAGCAATCTTACCAGTACAGTGAAGTATAGTCGCAGTAAACTCAGTAAAATCAATGGATGCATCGTCAGCATAGAAAGGTACCCAATAACCAGCCAAAAAACAATCAAGATAAAATCTTCCGTTGTGGTCACATCTCTTGAATAAACGATCAAGCTTTTAGGATTTGTAAATAAGACGATGACAATTGAGTGCTGGCCGCATGCTATGACTGAAGCTATAACTGATCTGGAAGCTAAGGCTTGCCCCTTATCGGAGGCGATCATCAAGAATTTAATGGAGCCGAGGAAAGAAGAATCTATCAACATGAAAGTGATATCCTTATCTACGCTGCCAGTTGGCTTCAAACTAAGGGAAACAGAATCCTTAATTTCTTTTTTTTAAGAATCCTTAAATAAACTTGTACTTTGCTATGTCTTGCTGAACTGTATGTAACACAAACGATCACAGTCTCAAACAGCCCCCCTTACAAGCAATAAAAACGTCATTTTTTTAATATGGATCATTTGTTAAAATCCATAGCGGCCACACATTAGCTGACATCTGAGAATTGAACACACTGTAGTCCCGCAAGGTAACAAATCATTTCAATGCAGGTAATAACTGCAGGGCGCAGATCCCATTCCAAAAATCTTACGCAGACTCTGTATTTCATCCAAATAATATGCGCAAGAGCGTAGCAGGCAGCCAGGGCTGCTGTTAGGGGGGGACCACCAGTCCTCTTGTAAGGGGCCCGTGCACACAGGGGGCCCACACAGGGAGGGGGATTAGTGACAGTCGTCCCTCACTAATCCCCCTCCCTCTCAGTGCTGGCTCTAATGTCAGATTTAGCAGGAATTCTGTGAGCTATGTTGTATTTGTGTCTGCTAATAATTGTATTGTATTGTATTGTATGTAACTCCCGTGTGAAGCATGTAATTCTCCCTGCTTGTTTTAGAGATATTGTGTGTGTTAGAGGTAAAAAGGGTTCATGTGTTACAGGCTGATTGATATGTTAATGACCCTTCCTCAGCCAGCTCCCTAGTTCAAATGGTAATTGATTTATTGTGTGTGGGAAGGAGACCGGCCTTACTGTTTACAATGATTAGATAAGTGGCTCATGTTAATTATTCTGATTGCTTCATTGTGGTCAGGCTGTTACACCTAGTAATTAACTCCGCTGATGTCCTTATCTAAAGAAAATGTGTTTTCAGGTCGGCTCCGAATTATCTGGCTATATTCTGTATGAGAACTCCAGAGTGGGTGAAAAGGGGGTGGAGCTCCCATTGTTCCTTGATTAAGGATTTAGCTTGTAAAACTGTATTTATAACCAGCAGCAAGCTGCCAATAAATCAGTCTTGGTTCCAGCATCCAGTCTTGACTCATGTGTGGGGGATCCTGTGATGTTCTTGTATGGAGAGGAGGGAATGCTTGACGGGGATATCATACCGATACCGTCACAAATTGGTTGGTAGCAGCGGGATTTTCCCTTCTACTCCCCTTCACACCCGGATTCCAAGCCGACACTGGAAGAACTACTGGAAGTTCGTGGAAGGATTGCTAGCAACAAAACCAAGCGGGTCATCATAGCAGAATCAATGGAGCTAGACCAGGAGGACGGGATTGCAGCAACGCCAGCAGTACAAGAGATGGAGACACCAGTGATTCAGGAGGAGGAATCGCCAGCCAACAAGCTAATGAGAGAGAAGCTAGCGTGGTTCGGCCCGAACCCAACGCCGGATGTGGTGCTGAAAGTGATGGACCTGTTAGTAAACGCAGAGCTACAGAAGGCTAAAGAAATAAGAGACGCAGAGCTACAGGAGGCTAAAGAAATAAGAGACACGGAGCTACAGAAGGATAAACAAATAAGGGACGCAGAACTACAGAAGGATAAACAAATAAGGGACGCAGAGCTACAGTTAAAACTGGCAGCAGTCCAACAAGCAGCCGCACCTTCTACGAACAGTGAGTACAGCACAGCAGACGCAAGGAAGATTCCGTTTAGCGCTTTTAAAGCTTTTGATGAAAAGGACTGTGAGATTGATAACTACCTGGCGGATTTTGAGCGACAATGTAACCTGCACCGAATAGCTAGAGGAGAGTGGGTTTCAATATTGTCAGGCAAACTGTCAGGCAAAGCTTCTGATGCTTTCCGGACCGTGCCAGATCAGGATATCCATAGCTACGCCAGGGTTAAAGAAGCGCTCCTGGCTCGTTATGCAGTAACCCCAGAGTCCCACCGACAGAAGTTCAGGGACTCACGCAAAACCACGAAAGACTCTTACGCAGAATGGGCATGCCAGCTGTCCCTGTCGGCCTCTAACTGGGTTAACAGCAGCCAGGCCACCACCGCAGAGGACATTTTGCAACTAATGCTCCTGGAGCAATTTTACAATCACATCCAGACGGACGTCAAGGATTGGGTGAGAGATCGCAGGCCCATGACTCTACCAGAGGCCGCGAAGTTGGCAGATGAATATGCGGATACTCGCAAGACAAACCAGGTCACACCACGGGTACAACCCCCACAACCAACGGCGCCCTCACACCCACCAGCCGCTAGATACCAACCGCCTAACAGACCGATGACATATAGCCCTCGCTACCCACGCCAGGAGGACAACGAACAACGCTGCTTCCGGTGCAAACAGTTGGGTCACTTCAAGCAGAATTGCCCCATGAATGACAACACCAGGTCAAATTGGTCTCAACCTGGGTACCGCCCACCAGCAGCAGCCCATTGTGTAGACTCAGCTTGGGATCCCCAGGAGCTGTGTCAGGAAGAACCATTGGGCACCCCTTACGAAGCCCTCATGGTACAATCTGTTATTACGGACAACAGGGAACACCATTGTCAGCTGGTCATGGGCGACAGCCATGAGCCGGAGGGGCCTTGGAGGGAGCTGGGCAGAAAGAGGCACCGCCAGCTACCCTCCAAGAAGAAGAGGTCCTGGAAGTCATATAACCAGCGGACCTGGGAGGAGAAGAAGCGACTGGAGGAGAGGGAGTCGCAGCGGGCGTCCCAGATGCGGGCCGAGATGTTCGCCATGGGCCCACCGGTGGCCCCTTACACCACCACCCAGTTCCTGATGATGAAGGACCACGTGGAGAGCCTGCAGGACATGAGCAAACAGGAGCTGATCCGTGAGTACATAGAGCTGGGGGAGTGCATAAGCCGCATGGAGGAGGAGAACAACCACCTGAGGTCACAGCAGGCTGTCCCCCCCAGGCTCCATGAACTGGAGATGGAGCTGGAGAAGCTCCAAGAGGAGAACCGGCGGCTGCGGAGGGAGCAGGGGGTGGCTGACCTTATGGGGCTCTGAGTCCCCTTCCCCCCCCCCCCCCGGACTCTGAGCACCAGTGCTACAGCATTTCAACAAATATAACTTTTTCTTTTTATGAATCTCCTGTGATTGTCACTTCAGAGCCATAA
Organism: Rana temporaria; assembly: GCF_905171775.1. Classification (NCBI taxonomy): domain Eukaryota; kingdom Metazoa; phylum Chordata; class Amphibia; order Anura; family Ranidae; genus Rana; species Rana temporaria. The sequence continues at coordinate 26,886,454 of NC_053490.1, read as the reverse complement.
CCTGCCCCCTCCCATAGCGGGACACCTAGACGTCGGCGCACAGACCCATTCGCTGTCTTCACACTGACTTCTGGTGACTCTGCAGATCGCACAAAGACTTGGGGACTGACCGGCGTGGGATCTGACGACCCGGTGGCATACCTGAGTCTGAAGCAGTTGCCAAGGGAGGTCAGTCACGCCAAACGGAGTTAACCTCGGACTAAAAGCTCTGAACCCGTCAACCCTACTGGACCAGGGAAGGTCCAACCGGGTTTGCCGGAGCAGGGAGAACAAGGGGGGCCATTGTGAAGCATGTAATTCTCCCTGCTTGTTTTAGAGATATTGTGTGTGTTAGAGGTAAAAAGGGTTCATGTGTTACAGGCTGATTGATATGTTAATGACCCTTCCTCAGCCAGCTCCCTAGTTCAAATGGTAATTGATTTATTGTGTGTGGGAAGGAGACCGGCCTTACTGTTTACAATGATTAGATAAGTGGCTCATGTTAATTATTCTGATTGCTTCATTGTGGTCAGGCTGTTACACCTAGTAATTAACTCCGCTGATGTCCTTATCTAAAGAAAATGTGTTTTCAGGTCGGCTCCGAATTATCTGGCTATATTCTGTATGAGAACTCCAGAGTGGGTGAAAAGGGGGTGGAGCTCCCATTGTTCCTTGATTAAGGATTTAGCTTGTAAAACTGTATTTATAACCAGCAGCAAGCTGCCAATAAATCAGTCTTGGTTCCAGCATCCAGTCTTGACTCATGTGTGGGGGATCCTGTGATGTTCTTGTATGGAGAGGAGGGAATGCTTGACGGGGATATCATACCGATACCGTCACATCCCGCTTTAAGGACCGCTTCCTGCACATTTACGTCAGCAGAATGGCACGGCTGGGCACATGCACATACAGGTACGTTCTCTGCTAGTGCCCAGCCGTGGGTCGCGGGCGCGACCCGATCGCCGCTGGAGTCCCACGATCGGTCCCCAGAGCTGAAGAATGGGGAGATTTGTGTGTAGACACAGCTTCCCCGTTCTTCACTGTGGCGCTGTCATCGATCGTGTGTTCCCTTATATAGGGAACCACAATCAATGACGTCACACCTACAGCCACACCCCCCTACAGTTAGAAACACAGATGAGGTCATACATAACCCCATCAGCGCCCCCTTGTGGTTAACTCCCAAACTGCTATTGTCATTTTCACGGTAAACAATGCAATTTAAATGCTTTTTTTGCTGTGAAAATGACAATGGTCCCAAAAATGTGTCAAAATTGTCGAAGTGTCCGCCATAATGTCGCAGTCATGAAAAAAAATCGCTGATTGCCGCCATTAGTAGTAAAAAAAAAAATTTATAAAAATGCAATAAAACTATCCCATTTTTTGTAAACGCTATACATTTTGCGCAAACCAACCGATAAACGCTTATTGCGATTTTTTTTTTTACCAAAAATAGGTAGAAGAATACGTATCGGCCTAAACTGAGGAAAAAAACAATTTTTTATATTTTTTGGGGGGATATTTATTATAGCAAAAAGAAAAAAATATTGCATTTTTTTCAAAATTGTCGCTTTTTTTGTTTATAGCGCAACAAATAAAAACCGCAGAGGTGATGAAATACCACCAAAAGAAAGCTCTATTTGTGGGAAAAAAAAGGACGCCAATTTTGTTTTGTAGCCACGTCGCACGATCGCGCAATTGTCAGTTAAAGCGACGCAGTGCCAAATCGTAAAAACTGGTCGGGTCCTTTAGCTGCCTAAAGGTCCGGGTCTTAGGTGGTTAATGGCTGTGTGTTGAGTTATTTTAAGGGGACAGCAAATTTACACTGTTATACAAGCTGTACACTCACTACACAACATTGTAGCAAAGTGTCATTTCTTCAGTGTTGTCACATCAAAAGATAGAATAAAATATTTACAAAAATGTGAGGGGTGTACTTACTTTTGTGAGATACTGTATATATAAAACAAATTGTATTCAGCTTACTTGTTTGCTGTTTTAGCCTGTGTGTTTATTGATCTATTATGAAGAATGGACCGTGTTATGTATTTCATATTTCATGACCTCTTTTTTCAGACTAAAATCTGTACAAGTGTGAGAGATTTATACAGGTCATTGTGTGTAATGAGTTTATCCAATAAGCTCTTGTCAAACGGAAAACATTATGAATGGAAAAGCCGCAGAGTTCTTTTATTACTGGGAAACACGTGATGGGACCACATTTTCCCTGAGCCATGGGCCAGCAGATTTGGGTAAAACAGAACAAAAGCAAGACTTAGAAACGTATTGCAACAGCTAAAATGTGGATAGCCTGTATGATTCATCAGATTTGGTGTTTTTCAGATTTGGTGTTTGCAAGACTAAAACAGTTTTTTCTGCTAGAAAATTACTTAAAACCCCCAAACATTATATATATTTTTTTCTAACACCCTAGAGAATAAAATAGTGGTCATTGCAATACTTTTTGTCACACCGTATTTGCGCAGCGGTCTTACAAGCGCACTTTTTTTGAAAAAAAATTACTTTTTTGAATTAAAAAATAAGGCAACAATAAATTTGGCCCAATTTTTTTATATATTGTGAAAGATAATGTTACGCCGAGTAAAATGATACCCAACATGTCACGCTTAAAAATTGCGCCCGCTCGTGGCATGGCGTCAAACGTTTACCCTTAAAAATCTCGATAGGCGACATTTAAAAAATTCTATAGGTTGCATTTTTTGAGTTACAGAGTAGGCCTAGGGCTAGAATTATTTCTCTCGCTCTAACGATCGCGGCGATACCTCACTTGTGTGATTTGAACACCGTTTTCATATGCAGGCGCTACTCGCGTATGCATTCGCTTCTGCGCGCGAGCTCGTCGGGACGGGCGCTTTAAAAAATTTTTTTTTTGTTTTCTTATTTATTTTTATTTATTTTATTACTTTTTACACTGAAAAAAAAAAATGTGATCACTTTTATTCCTATTATAAGGAATGTAAACATCCCTTGTAATAGAAAAAAGCATGACAGGTCCTCTTAAATATGAGATCTGGGGTCAAAAAGACCTCAGATCTCATATTTAGACTTAAATGCAAGAAAAAAAAATTGAAACTGTCATTTTTTCAAATGACAAAAAAAAAAATGTTTCTTTAAGACGCTGGGCGGGACTGACGTTTTGACGTCACTTCCGCCCAGCAGAGCTATGGGGACGGGTGAAGGACATTTTTCCCTCACTCGCATCCCCAGTCACTTGCCGAACAGTCCCGATCGCCTCCGCCGAACCGACGGCAATGGTAAGCGGCGGAGGGCGCGGGAGAGCGGCGGGAGGGGGGCCCTCTCCCGCCACCGATAACGGCGATCTCGCGGCGAATCCACCGCGAAGACCGCCGTTATCGTGTACAGGACCCTTAGCACTAAAGATGGATACCTCGGTTGTGGCAGCAGCTGCTGCCTTTACCGAGATATCCATCTTTAAAATGCCGACGTATATGTACATGAGCTGGTCTGGAAGTGGTTAAAGGAACATTCTACGTATGGAGATAACATCTTGTTATTCTCAATGCTGAACTACAGGCGATGAAAACGTTAATTGAAATACCGTATATTCCTCCATAGCCACAAAGAATATAAATCCTTTTTTGGGTGCACCAAATGCTTATTATATTGTGCCCAGTGTGTTAAAAAATGCTGGGTTTTTAACCAATTCAATACTGGGCACTTTCACCCCCTTCCTGCCCAGGACAATTATCAGCTTTCAGCGCTGTCGCACTTTGAATGACAAAAGTCATGCAACGCTGTATTCTTATGAACTTTTTATCACTTTTTGAGACAGGTAGAGCTTTATTTTGGTGTTATTTATTCACCACTGGGGTTTTTTTGTTTTTTGCTAAACAAATTTTGCAAAAAAGTTATTTTTCTTCTTCACTGATGTGCACTGATAAGGCTGCACTGCTGTACACAGATGGAGACTGATAAGGTTGCACTGATGAGGCTGCCCTGATGTGCACAGATGGGCACTGATAAGGTTACACTGATGAGCAGGGATTGACTGGCCATTGGGACTAGAGGGAGTTTCCCGGTGGGCCGATGGCTCAGTGGGCCGGCTTCAGTGACAGCGGACTGCCGCCCGCCTCCGCTCCTCTGTCTCTCCCTCCCCGCAGCGCTCACCTGGGGGGAACAAAGGAGCAGGGGGAGGACCAGAGGAGCAGGGGGGACGACAGAGGAGCATGGGGGAGGGGACAGACAGCTGACTCAACAGCTATGGCCTGGGAGTTTCTCACTTCTGCCTAATCTTGTCCCATAAGGGGGGGGCACCGACCTGATTCTTTGCCCTGGGTGAAATAATGTATAGCTTCCCCACTGGCACTGCCTATAAGAGTACCAGTACCAGCCGTTCTACTCTAATAAAGTAGAACGGCTAGTGGCTAGTGAAGGGGGAAAGGGGGCTTGGGTGGCCGGGGGGGGGGGGGGTTGTCCGGCCACCCAAGCCCCCTGTCAAAGTGGGCCAGTCTGGATGAAGTCCAGGGCCAAATTTCTGTCCCAGTCCAGCCCTGCTGATGAGGCTGCACTGATGTGTACTGATGGATATTGATGAGGCTGCAGTGATGAGGCGGGACTAATGAGGCAGTACAGATGGGCACTGATAAGGTTGCACTGATGAGGCTGAACTGATGTGCACAGATAAGCACTGATAATTGGCTGGCGTCATATGTGATCACATGTCCAGCACCATGGCTTAGCAGAGGCTAAAATGGCAGCTTCCTTGGCAGTAAAGGATAGACGGGTTTAGTTCCACTTTAATTAGCTGAGGCTAGGCTGAACAATACTTATGTATATTAGGAGAGAGAAGTGCGTACTGTAACACAGTAGGAAACTTGGCTCTCCTTCCCTGTAATGTACATGAATAGTATTGATTGTTCACTGCGGTGAGTATCTTGGCACACAGTTAATGAAATTGCAGTACCATGATTAATGCCCATTGAGACCTGTTCCCTTCTACACCTCTCTATAGTATTGGAGTAGAAAGAACAGCAGGGTGCCACAAGTGAGAACCGTCACCGCGCTCGTAATGCTATTAAGGGTTCTTTGTAACGAATATAAAATCAGAAAGACCATTCCATTTACTGTACGGCTAAATTCACAGAGAACATTTTCAGCGCCTGCAACACGCTCCAAATCCCAGGGCAATGGTAGCCAATGTGGCCCGAATATTTTCCAAAACAATGGAAGTGCTGATGCTCTTTGCCTCTAGTATTTGTAGGAACCTATAGGTAGATTCACGTAGGGGCGCCTAACTTTAGGGCGGCCTAGCCTAGCCTTTTTAGGCTACACCGCCGTAAATTAGTTAGGCTAGTAGTGATTCTCAAACCACTTACCTGCTAATTTTCGGCGGTGTAGCCTAAAACGAGCGGGCGTAAGGGCGCCTAATTCAAATGACTTGGAGGGGGGCATGTTGTATGGAAATGAGGCTTGACCTCACGTTTTTTGACACTGCGCATGCGCCGGGCGAGTACATTTACCAGTGCGCATTGCGGCTAAGTAGGCCGTACGGGCCTATTGGTTTCGACGTGTACGTAAACAACGTAAATCCCGATTCGCGGACGACTTGCGCAAACGACGTAAAAAATTCGAACCTCGCGGCAGGAACGGCGGCCATACTTAACATTGTTATTCCACCTCATAGGTGGAATAACTTTAGGCGGCCTATCCCTTACGGAAACGACGTAATGCAACGGTGTAGGCCTGGCGTACGTTCGTGAATCGGCGTATCCCCTCATTTACATAATCTACGCCGCCCGCAATGGAAGCGCCATCTAGCGGACAACAGAAACATTACAAGCTAAGATAGAACGGCGCAAGCCAGCCTATCTTAACTTTGTTTAAGTATATCTCTGTTTGAGAATACACTTAAACAAACGCCGGCGTAGATTCTGAGTTAGGTCGGCTTATCTACTGATAAGCCGGCCTAACTCTTTGTGAATCTACCTACTAGTCTTAGGTCTAAACCCATTCATCAACAAGAGGTGAATCTCACTTTATGGAACAATTTAAAGCACAAATGAGCTTTCAGCAAAAATTCATTCCAGCATAGACCTCAACTGCATCGAATTCCCCAGGACGGTCCCACAACTAGAACACTAAATAATATCTTTATTTGGAACATAAATCCACACACATTAACTACCTAATGGTCCTGTAATCTATTTTTTCATAAAAATCATTCTTACCAAGACTTTCTGTCGCCTTGTAATGTCCTTCATGGGCTTTGTTTGGAACTGCTCTATGCACACCGCACATATAGGTGTTCCATCCTGAATCTAGGTGCTCAATCCCAATGATGCTATGGCCTGGGATGTGTCCTGATATTATCTTTAGACTAGCACTCCAGGAAAACCCTAACTGGTCTTAAAATTGCCCCCTCCTCACACCTATGCTGACTAAGCTGTAGGCAGGTGCAGGTGGTGCTCTTCCGAAGGGGAGAGGCAGTCGAGAGGAACACAGTTCCTCTATGGCAGTGGTTCTCGACCTGGGGGTCGGGACCCCCTCGGGGGTCAAATGATGATTTGCCAGGGGTCACCAAATCCTGGGCTGTTCCTGAAGCCTGCACTGTTCTCCCAGGAAGGGAGATGATAAGAGGGGGAGGAACAAAGAAAAAGGGAGAGAAAGTAAAAAAAGAGAGAGCAAGAAAGACAGTTCGAGGGAGGGATGGGGGAAAAAACAAGGAATTAGGATAGAGAGATATGAAAGGGAAAGAAAGTTGAACAAAGAAAGAGAGGTACATCCTAAAATGTACTATAAGGGGTTTTAATACTGTACGAGTGGGAGCGCTAAATGTCCACGGGTTAGGGGCGCAAATTACTTGTCTTGCCTTGGGTGCTTTCAACCCACGCTATGAAAATGATTTTACTGTTAGGGGTCCCCACAACTTGGGAAATTTTATCAAGGGGTCACGGCACTAGAAGGTTGAGAACCACTGCTCTATGGTTTCCTGGGTCACTGTGGAAGCACCCAAGTGGATGCTGCCACCCCATATGACTCTGGCAGCCATCTTGGGTCTGACTTCTCCTGTTTCAGGCCAATCGGAAGATTCATCCCGCAACAACATGGACACCCCCACCCATTCTGGGTCAATCCAGCACCAAAGTCAAAAGTCTCGGAGTCATCTTCGACACCTACATGACAATGGATGCACAAATAGGGTCAGTAGTCAGCGGATCGCACCATCTGCTGCGCCTTCTACACAGACTCACTCCCTTTATCCCAAAAAAAGACATAGCAGTCGTGGTGGGAACAATTATCAACTCCAGACTTGACTACGCAAATGCCCTCTATCTTGGACTCCCAAAATACCAAACCACTCGTCTGCAAGTCATTCAAAATACGGCCGCTCGACTTGTGACTGGGAAAAAAACATGGGAATCAATCTCACCTTCGTTGAGATCCCTTCATTGGTTGCCCGTAAAAGACAGAATCACTTTCAAGGCACTCTGTCTAACGCATAAGTGTATTCTGGGAAATGCCCCCCAATATCTATGCGAGAAACTAAAAGCTCACAACACCAATCGCATTCTGCGATCCACCAACCAAAATCTACTCCAGATACCCAAAGCCAGATACAAGTCCAAAAGAGAATGAAGATTTGCGGTCCAAGGACCCAGACTATGGAACGCTCTACCAACCACCATCCGATTGGAGGTAAACCACCTGGCCTTCAGGAGAAAGATCAAGACCCATCTCTTCTGAGGGCCCAGGGAATGGATACCAAGCGCCCAGAGGCGATTCAGTTTGCATGTGTTGCGCTATATAAGTTTCTCACTCACTCACAGAGCCTGGCACACCCCTTGCGCACGCCTATGATGGCACCCATGCTATGGACAGGACAGGAAGCTAGTGTAGATCACTGCAGTAGCAATGCCTATTATATTGTCAGGATTGACACATACTTTCAAGCTGAATCAATGTAAAAATTCCCATACCTGGGTTTTAAACTTAGATGGTGGGGGCGCTTGGCTACCAGTGACACGACATTGATCACTGCTCCCAATGACAGGGAGTAGTAGATCACTGTCCTGTAACAAGGCAGAACAGGGAAATGCCTTGTTTACGCAGGCATCTCCCCGTTCTGCAGCTCCATGACATGATTGCAGGACACCAGCAGACATTGAGTCCACGGGTCCCACGGGCACAGTAACGGAGCTCGCGGCAGGGGGGGCACGTGTGGCGCCGGCGCCAAATTCAAAGCAACGTACCTGTACGTTGCTTTGCGTCGCCGTGCCATTCTGCCAACGTACATCTGCAGTCGGCAAGAGGTTAAAAGCATAAATGTACACGGCTAATAAAAAGGACCTCGTGAAGTTGTTGACTTGACTGTCTTGACTTGCAAAATGAAACATGTCGGGGGGAGATTTCAGGTGGCTAGAATTCTGTCGCTGTGTTGCGCACATTAGAAGGTCTGTTATTTCCAGCAGGTAAACATTTATTTTTAAGTCTGGGAGCAGCTCTACATCCCAGGAGAGCGTAATATCATCATTATCAGTCATCTTAGTTTGGTGCTTGATAAAATTAATGCAGCCAAAGAGCAAAAATCGGGCAATTAGCATTGCACAGTGGCAGGCATTTATCCACTCGGAGAAGCGCGATGACAGCCCTACAAGATCAGTACTGCTGTCTCCCTCAGGAGAAGAACTGTAGGATATTTTTAGCGCACTGACCCTGAAAAGAACATCGACTAGACAAGAAGACTGGAGTTTGCTAAGTTGACGTTGATCGTGACACAAGAATGCCCAAAAAAAAAAAATTACAAAAATAATATATCTATATATAGATATATTATACAGTAGGTGTTTGTGATATTGTGTTTTTAGCACGACAGCATCGCGCTGATTCTCGGCGACAAGGTGCCGAGATCTCGCCGACATCTCACACTCACTGGAATAGTGACAGCACATCCCAGTTAGCGCGTCATAGAAGCGACGGGAGATCCGACTTGGATTCCCGCCAATTCTACACGTGTGCGGCGTTTGTTATGAATCCTGAGGGGGAAGTCCCCGCCGGATTTTAAATAAAAATCCGGCATGGGTTCCCCCTCAGGAGCATACCGGGCCCTTAGGTCTGTTATGGGTTGTAAGGAGAGCCCCCTACGCCGAAAAAAACGGCGTAGGGGTCCCCCTACAATCCATACCAGACCCGTATCCAAAGCACGCTACCCGGCCAGCCAGGAAGGGAGTGGGGACGAGCGAGCGCCCCCCCCCCTCCTGAGCCGTACCAGGCTGCATGCCCTCAACATGGGGGGGTTGGGTGCTCTGGGGCAGGGGGGCGCACTGCGGCCCCCCCACCTCAGAGCACCCTGTCCCCATGTTGATGAGGACAGGGCCCCTTCCTGACAGCCCTGGCCGTTGGTTGTCGGGGTATGCGGGTGGGAGGCTTATCGGAATCTGGGAGCCCCCTTTAATAAGGGGGCCCCCAGATACCGGCCCCCCACCCTAAGTGAATGAGTATGGGGTACATCGTACCCCTACCCATTCACCTGCAAGAAAAGTGGTAAAAACACAAATAAACCACACAGGGTATTAAAATATTTTATTAGTCTGCTCCGGAGGCCTCCCTGTCTTCTTTAGCTCTTTTACCAGGGTAGGCTTCTTCTTCCGATTTCCGGGGGTCTTCACCACTCTTCTGTGACGTCTTCTCCGCTCTGGGGGTCTTCTTAGCTCTGGGGGGGTCTTCTTCTATATTCGCCGCTCTCCGCTCTTGACTCGGCGCACCCCGGTTCTTCCTCCAGCTGTCCGGTGCCTTCTCCTTCAGCGCTGAACGTCTATCTTCTTCTTCTTCCGTGCTGTGAAGTATTCTTCTTCTTCCGGGCTGTGACGTCATCTTCTTCACTTCTCCAGATGTTGACACGCCGGCTCTTCTCGCTGAAATGACGGATGCGCGCCTTGCATCGGACCTATATAGGCCTCACAGTCCCATCATGCTCTGTACCTACCCATGTGATACCTACCACGTGGTAGGTATCACATGGGTAGGTACAGAGCATGATGGGACTGTGAGGCCTATATAAATCCGACGCAAGCCGCGCACTTGTCATTGCAGCGAGAAGAGCCGGCCGGCGTGTCAACATCTGGAGAAGACGGAAGACGAGAAGAGAAGAAGATGACGTTACAGAAGAGCGGACTGACCGCCGCCAGTATAGCGGCGGCCAGCCCTGAAGGAGAAGGAACCGGACAGCGGGAGGAAGAACCGGGGTGCGCCGAGTCAAGAGCGGAGAGCGGCGAATATAGAAGAAGACCCCCCCAGAGCTGAGAAGACCCCCGGAGCGGAGAAGACGTCACAGAAGAGCGGTGAAGACCCCCGGAAATCGGAAGAAGAAGCCTACCCTGGTAAAAGAGCAAAAGAAGACAGGGGAGGCCTCCGGAGCAGACTAATAAAATATTTTAATACCCTGTGTGGTTTATTTGTGTTTTTACCACTTTTCTTGCAGGTGAATGGGTAGGGGTACGATGTACCCCATACTCATTCACTTAGGGTGGGGGGCCGGTATCTGGGGGCCCCCTTATTAAAGGGGGCTCCCAGATTCCGATAAGCCTCCCGCCCGCATACCCCGACAACCAACGGCCAGGGTTGTCGGGAAGGGGCCCTGTCCTCATCAACATGGGGACAGGGTGCTCTGAGGTGGGGGGGCCGCAGTGCGCCCCCCTGCCCCAGAGCACCCAACCCCCCCATGTTGAGGGCATGCAGCCTGGTACGGCTCAGGAGGGGGGGGGCGCTCGCTCGTCCCCACTCCCTTCCTGGCTGGCCGGGTAGCGTGCTTTGGATACGGGTCTGGTATGGATTGTAGGGGGACCCCCTACGCCGTTTTTTTCGGCGTAGGGGGGCTCTCCTTACAACCCATAACAGACCTAAGGGCCGGTATGCTCCTGAGGGGGAACCCATGCCGGATTTTTATTTAAAATCCGGCGGGGACTTCCCCCTCAGGATTCATAACAAACGCCGCACACGTGTAGAATTGGCGGGAATCCAAGTCGGATCTCCCGTCGCTTCTATGACGGCTCTGTCTCCATCGCGGCAAGCCAGCTCGGCGCTGGCTCCCGCGATGGGGCTCGTAGGTGGTCAATCTCGCCGAGAAAGGGAGCGAGATTGACACAATATCGAGTTCACCTACTGTATAATAAGGAGTCGTAACTTAAAGTAGAAGAAACTACAGTCACTAATATCTCATACAAGCTTTAACATTTTATTGTCATTGAAAAAGTTTTTATTTTATGGGCCAGATTCAGAAAGACTTACGCTGGCGTATCTACAGATACGCAGCCTAAGTGTACAGATGCGCCGTCGTATCTATGCGCCTTATTCTCAATACTAGATACGCCTGAATTCTGGCTTAATACGACCGACGTAAGTCTCCTATGCCGTTGTATCTTGGGTACATATTTACGCTGGCCGCTAGGGGCGCTTCCGTTGATTTACGTGTCGAATATGTAAATGACCTAGATACGCCGATTCACGAACGTACTTACGCCCGTCGCTGTAATCTACGCCGTTTACGTAAGGCGTTTTTCCGGCGTAAAGATAAACCACCAAATAGCTGGTCTAAGTCATGTTAGGGTATGGACGTCGGAACTGCCGTCGGATTTTACGTCGTTTACGTAAGTCGTACGTGAATGGGGCTGGGCGTAGGTTACGTTCACGTCATTGCCATTGAGCCGTCGTATCTTAGGGCGTAAATTCAACGTGATTCTGAGCATGCGTGCGCATGCGCCGTTCGTTCGGGAATTCATTAACATGGAGTCACGCCTAATTTTAATACAACACGCCCACTACCTTCCTAATTTAAATTTGGCGGGCTTACGCCGGCCCATTAACGCTACGCCGATGTAACTTACGGAGCAAGTGCTTTGAGAATACTGTACTTGCCTCTCTATGTTACGTCGGCGTAGCGCAAATGAGATGCGCTACGCCAATCTAAGATACGCCGCTCTACCTGAATCCGGCTATATGTTTTTAAATCTGCAGCTTTCATGAAAATAATATCTGGTGATCCTGCCATAAAGGTTATTTTTTATAGGGTGATAATGTTCTGTCCCCCAATCGCTCCCCTGAGTTTGAGTTGTCAACATATCACATGGGCTCCTGTGGCCTTTTTTTTTTTAATGTAGCACTCTCCTAATTAGGTGCCAGGCTGTCAGGTAAATTTAGTTATTTTTGGCTCTTCTGTAATCAGTGGAACAGTTGCTGTTGTTTTAGACTGATCAGAGTCTCACAGGCTGCAGGCTTGATTGCTTCTCCTTGCCTTCTGGAAGGCTCCAGAACATAGGAGTGGAACAGGTCAAATGAGTAGACTGAATATTTATGGGGTCTCAGCCAATCCCTGGGAAGGTGTGCCCAGTAGGTGGTTGTAGAGCACATAAATAGTCGGGGATCTGGAACAGTCTTGATCTTATCCAGGAGGAGAAGTTCCCAGTCAGGAGGGCTACTTCCCTCCCAGGCAGTTCAGCTGAAACTTACCTGAGTTCATGAAGGTCCCAGCTATGCTAAAGCAGGGAGGAGCTGCTTGCTAAAAATCCGTGAAGCCAAACAAGGGGAATCCTCTCCCATGATCCAGTCTGGAGGGTTCACTTAGAAAATACCTGTTGTATTCTGGAAGGAGGCATCTAAGTATTCAGGGACCTTGTGAGTACAGAGCTGAGGGCAGGATCTGGGTGACTGTTGCTGCTTTAAGCCCTTGTACACTAATACTAATGCCGCGTACACACGATCGGTCAAACCGATGACAGCGGTCTGATGGACCGTTTTCATCAGACCAAACCGATCGTGTGTACAGTAGGCCCCATCGGTTATTTATCCATCGGTTAAAAAAATTCAATCTTGTTTTAAATTTAACCGATGGATACCTAACCGATAGAAAAAAAAACGATCGTTTGTAGGCACGTCCAGGTTAAAAATCCACGCATGTTCAGAATCAAGTCGACGCATGCTTAGAAGCATTGAACTTCATTTTTTTCAGCACGTCGTTGTGTTTTACGTCACCGCGTTCTGACACAATCGTTTTTTTAACTGATGGTGTGTAGGCAAGACTGACCATCAGTCCAGCTTCAACGGTTAACCGATGGAAAAATCCATCAGACCGTTTTTATCGGATGGACTGATCGTGTGTACAGGGCATAAGACTTGCCTGGCCTGGGACATTGCATATGGCGTCCCAGTGATGTCTATTTCCTGCGCTATTACTAAATGGATGGTTCAGTGCCCTCTAAGTTCTTCTCAGCATTTATTTGGAGTATCCCCATACCTCCCAACATTTTGAGATGGGAATGAGGGACACCTACTAGCAAATGTATGAAGGCATAGGACATGCCCCCTGCCACACCCCCTTAAAGGATAATTAACCAAAAAAGTTAACTAAGTCCGCAAGGACTTTTCTTTTACCACTACTATTCCTTTATATTGGCTTTTAAATTTTACAACTGCAGCAATTTTGAATTTTGATGAAAGGTTCAGCGCTGGGAAACACTTTTTGAAAGATAGAAAGTGCATTTTATATACAAATATGAGGATCAGACCAAAATGAGAGGGGGGGGGGGCAGAGGGACATTCCTCCAAATCAGGGACAGTTGGGAGCTATGTATCCCACAGCTCTGTGTCCTATCCATGTTTGTCTATAATCTGTATTCAACCAGTTCTAAGGACAATTCCCCACATCCACATCGTAGTTACATAGTAGAACAATAGAAGGAAGGGATACCACCTTTCAAAAAGAAAACAGGACTTTAAAGGATATGGAATTGTGGGGTTGTCATATACTAACATACTTAAAATCTTTAAAAATTGCTACCATGGGTAAAACAGTTGCATCATATATCTTGTCCCTTTTTACATATCTGGGGGGTTTAACCACTTCCCGACGGCCGTACGAATATGTGCGGCCGCAGGGTGGTTCTAAATCTCTGACAGGACGCATATATGCGTCATCCGCTCTTCCAGGCCACTAGAGGGCACGCGCGTGCCTGCCGCATTCCTGAGATACCGATGCGCGTGCCTGGCGGCCGCGATGTCCGCCAGGCACTCGCAATTGGCGGTTACAGGGACACGGACATGGATCTCTGTGTGTAAACACAGAGACCCATGTCCTGTCAGGGGAGAGAGGAGACCGATCTGTGTCCCTTGTACAAAGGGACACAGCATCGGTCACCTCCCCCAGCCACCCCCACAGTTAGAACACACCCAGGGAATACATTTAACCCCTTCCATGCCCCCCTAGTGTTAACCCCTTCACTGCCAGTCACATTTATACAGTAATCGGTGCATTTTTATAGCACTGATCGCAGTATAAATGTGAATGGCGCCAAAAATGTGTCAAAAGTGTCCGATGTGTCCGCCATAACGTCGCAGTCCCAATAAAAATCGCAGATCGCCGCCATTACTAGTAAAAAAAAATAATAATAAAAATTAATAATTATTCTGTCCCCTATTTTGTAAGCGCTATAACTTTTGCGCAAACCAGCCGCTTATTGCGATTTTTTTTTTTTTTTACCAAAAATATGTAGAAGAATACGTATCGGCCTAAACTGAGAAAAAAAATGTTTTTATTTTTTTTTTTAAAAATTGGATATTTATTATAGTAACAAGTAAAAAATATTGACTTTTTTTCAAAGTTGTTGCTCTATTTTTGTTTATAGCGCAAAAAATAAAAACTGCAGAGATGATCAAACACCACCAAAAGAAAGCTCTATTTGTGGGGGAAAAAAGGACACCAATTTTGTTTGGGAGCCACGTTGCACGACCGCGCAATTGTCGGGTAAAGCGACGCAGTGCCAGAAGCTGAAATTTCACCTGGTCAGGAAGGGGTATACGTGGTTAAACACTTGTTCTGTGTTGAAGTTTGTGAGCACATCACCTTATTTGCTCGAATGAGATAACATATTCATTTAGAAAAAAAGTGTTGGGTGTATAATCATTTTCCCTTTTCAAATTTAACAATAATCTAGAGATGTACATTCAAGTTCCCTGAAGAAGCAGAGAAATTGTTCTGCGAAACACGTTGGACCACAATGTACCAATGAAACCAATCTGTGTATATACTGGAATTTGCAAATACGGAAAAATTCTAGCCGCTGGGCTATTGTCTGTATATCAGTATATGTTTTTTTTATACTCAACTAGAGATTTTAACTATGTTTGTATAATAAAAAGATTTTATATTTCATCTCAGTGACAACCCCATATACTATAAAGCCCTGCTTTCTTTTGGGAAGGTGGTATTCCTTCCTTCTATTGTTCTCCTATCCATGTTTGTTTATCAATAAATATCAAAAAGGCCCTAGAACCGAACTGTCCAGGCCAGGGCTTATATAGGGGAGGCGGGCCACCCGTCACGTGACCCCGCCCCCTCTGACGCAAGGGGGATGTCTGGGCTTTCCCAGTGAAGTAGCAGAGTGTGCGTCAGAGGGGGACGGGGTCACGTGACGGGTGGCCCCGCCTCCCCTATATAAGAAATGTCTAAACTCCGGCCGCGTCATTCCGCTGGGCTGTGTCCAGAGAGAAGGTCGGCGATGCTGCTCTGGATGGATGGATTTCTCATCGCTGGACCGGAAAGATCACCCGTCGCTGGATACAGATAACCTTGGAGCGGGGAGCCGGATGGAGTCTGTAAAAATTTACAGACTTCCAGATAAAAACCTGTCTAAATAAAAAGTCCTTTCCGCCCCCTTGCTTCGAGTGACGGGGGTTTTTACATATCTCGTGCACTTGGACACATGCACATTCCTGGATGTTTATCATAATATGGGGGGTGATCCACAGTTCCTTGTGACAGGTAATGTATGTCACTCGAAGCAAGGGGACGGAAAGGACTTTTTATTTAGACAGGTTTTTATCTGAAAGTCTGTTAATTTTCACTGAACAATAAAAGAGGATCGCTCAGAGCTGGATTAACTCTGTGTGGCAAGACTGGGCACAGATGATAGGAAATCTTATTCTCTACATTGTGACATCAAAAAAAACAAAACATTTTTTTTGGTTTACATCCACTTTAACCACTTAAGCCCCGGACCAATATGCTGGCTAAAGACCCAAGGTGTTTTTACAGTTCGCGGTCGTGCGACGTGGCTCCCAAACAAAATTGGCGTCCTTTTTTCCCCACAAATACAGCTTTCTTTTGGTGGTATTTGATCACATCTGCGGTTTTTAGTTTTTGCGCTATAAACAAAAATAGAGCGACAATTTTGAAAAAAATGCAATATTTTTTACTTTTTGCTATAATAAATATCCCCCAAAAACATATATAATTTTTTTTTTCCTCAGTTTAGGCCGATACGTATTCTTCTACCTATTTTTGGTTAAACAAATCGCAATAATCGTTTATCGGTTGGTTTGCGCAAAATTTATAGCGTTTACAAAATAGGGGATAGTTTTATTGCATTTTTATTTATTTTTTTTTTTTTACTACTAATGGCGGCGATCAGCGATTTTTTTCGTGACTGCGACATTATGGCGGACACTTCGGACAATTTTGACACATTTTTGGGACCATTGTCATTTTCACAGCAAAAAATGCATTTAAATTGCATTCTTTATTGTGAAAATGACAATTGCAGTTTGGGAGTTAACCACAGGGGGCGCTGTAGGAGTTAGGGTTCACTTTGTGAGTGTTTACAACTGTAGGGGGTGTGGCTGTAGGTGTGACGTCATCGATCGTGTCTCCCCTATAAAGGGGATGACGCGATCGATACGCCGCCACAGTGAAGCACGGGGAAGCCGTGTTTACACACGGCTCTCCCCGTTCTTCAGCTCCGGGGACCGATCGCCGCACTCGAGCGTCGATCGGGTCCGCGGGACCCGCGGTCCCGGAGCTTCGGACCGGGTCGCGGGAGCGTGCCCGCGACCCACGGCTGGGTACAAGTACAGGACGTATATATACGTGCTTGTGCCCAGCCGTGCCATTCTGCCGACGTATATGTGCAGGAGGCGGTCCTTAAGTGGTTAAGGTGAAAAAACACTCGATGCTTACTGCCCCCCCCCCCAGCCCCCCCTCTTTACTTACCTGAGCCCTCGAAAGTCGAGAAAACGCTGGATTTCAGCCCGGTCTTCTCGGCCCTTTAATTGGATCGATTCATAGCAGCGCAGCCATTGGCTCGCGCTGCTGTCAATCAAATCCAATGACGCGGACTCCGGGGGGCGGGGGCCGAGTCCGGCATTTCTGTCTTTGGATGCAAATGCTGGACTTCGGATCGCGCCCGCAAGGTAACCCCTTTGGGAAAGCGCTTCCCAGAGGGGTTAGCTGATGCGGGGAGGGGCCGAGACAGCCGCCAAGGGACCCCAGAAGACGAGGATCGGGGGCCACTCTGTGCAAAACGAGCTGCACAGCGAAGGTAAGTATACATAGGTGTGCGCAGCCTATTGCATTAGGGTGTGCACCCCAACGCCCAAACACACACTACCGATCACTCACTGTGTTCATTCAGAAAGGGAAGGGGCCAGTAAATTACATGTTTACTGGCCCCTTCCCCACTCCGAAAACATCCCAGCAGCAACAGCCGATAGTAGAGGAGGGAAGCTGGCAACGTTGCGGTGGGGAAAGATGGGAGCCAGGGCAGTAGAGGGAATCTGTGCTGCACAGGGTGATTAGGGTGTGCCTGGGCACACCTGGCACACCCTGTGCGCACGCCTATGTAAGTATATCATGTTTGCTATTTTTTTTTATTCAAACCTTTAGTACCCCTTTAAGATATAATAATAGTACGGCATATAATAATTAATATTAATAAAATAAAATACATAATATTATAGATTTTTTTGATTCCAAGTCAGCCGAGTAACTTTCAGAAGACGCAATCACAACTCTAATATACCAAACGGTGTCAGAGCAGTATTCATATACATACCAGAGTAACCAAAAATATCCATTCTAATCTAACATTTCCTCAGGTGTTTCATTAAATGATGAATGCGAGTCGTTTCCTATGAGTATCTGCGCATTGCTCATCACTCTTCGCCCGGATCATTAGCAAGGTGCCGCGCTGCTGTTCCCACACTGCAGTTATAAAACCTCCATTATCCATGACTAATTACATATCAGAGCACGAGTCCGCATCCACCGCAAGGTGAGCGGCCAACAATTTCCAATTTCCAGGTGACTCTGAAGTCTGTAGTTCACATTGACTTTAAGCATTCGCATTACTCACCTGTGCTGAATGGTGATAGGCTTCATTTGTCAATGGTAGTCTATTAAATGATGTGTTGATGCTGGAGATGGGGAAAACCTGTGGTCAGCGGCTCTTAATAGCTGATATTAATCCTGTAAGAGGATTTACAGACGCTTTGCTTACAAGAACTTTACAATAAGTGGCCAATTTATACCAATAACAGCGTGGCAGATGAACATACATTTATCTTGCTTATCATCATGATGTCCCTTAGATTCAGCTGATGCACATGCACCACCTTGTGGCTTGTACGGTCATTACAAGTCTATTAATTAAGACTGCGCTGTAATTGTAACATTTTGAGAACACAATAACATTTTAGTATACAATAAACATAAATAGTTTAGTATAACCTAAATACACATTTTATATAAATGAATGTAATTAACGTAAAGAATAGGGGGCTTGTAAACTTTTTACAATTACTGACCCCCTCCGATGGACTGTCCAATGTCTCCTTTTAGGTATCAATGAGACCTCAAAAATCGGTATCATCTTTCAAAAAACCAAGTAGTGTACCATGAAAAAAAATGGAAATAAAGGGCCAGATTCTCAAAAACGCGCTTATCTATAGGCGGGCGTAGCGTATCTCAGATACACTACGCCGCCGTAACTTAGTGAGGCAGGTCCCGTATTCTCAAAGAACTTGCGGCCAAAGTTACGGTGGCGTGGTGTAACTGTGCCGGCGTAAGCCTGCGTAATTCAAAGTAGGCTAGTGTGGGCGTGTTTTATGTTAATCTATCGTGTCCCGACGTGATTGACGGTCTTAACGAACAGCGCATGCGCCGTCCGTGAACGTATCCCAATGCTCAAAATTACGCCGCAAATAGTCAATGCTTTTGACGTGAACGTAAATTACGTCCAGCCCCATTCACGGACGACTTACGCAAACGACGTAAAACACGGCGCTGTTCGTACGTTTCCGACGTCCATACCTAACATGACTTACCCCTGTTTTATGAGGGGTAACTTTACGCAGGCGTATGTCTTATGTAAACTACGTATCTTGCTACGCTGGGCGCACGTACGTTCGTGAATCAGCGTATCCAGCTCATTAGCATATTCAACGCGTAAATCTACAGAAGCGCCACCTAGCGGACAGCGTAAATATACAACTAAGATACAACGGCGTAAGAGACTTACGCCGCTCGTATCTTAGCCGAATTTATGCGTAACTGATTCTAAGAAACAGCCGCATAGATACGACGGCTCTCATACGGACTTACGACGGCGTACATGGCGCTACGTCGTCGTAAGTCCTTTGAGAATCTAGGCCAAAATTAACAATATATGACAGCAGCAACTAACTATGTGATATAATCAGGGGTGGACTGACCATTGGGCCATGCTACTAGGGGGCCCCATCAGGGTTGCCAGGCTCAATAAAACCAGGGACAGTATGTAAAAATCTGTCCCTGATATGTCCAACACCGACATGCTTTTGATGTGAAAATCCTGAGATTTTAGCTGCCCCGCCTATGCAATGCCTCCTGGCGTGGTGGCCATCTGTAAAGCCCGGGGGCCCCATAATCTTCTATTGCCCGGGGGGCCACATGAGTTGTCAGTCCGCCCCTGGATATAATTCTAGTAAACTTACAATAAACAAAAAAAGTTGTGCTATACAATATGAGCTAAAGAAGTATAAATTATAGGTGTGAATCAGTGATTTTACACAACAATGATTATACACGACAGTGAACTATGTTAAATTAAAATGTCCATATAACATCCATATGTGATGAGTTCTAAAAAAATAAAAAATTTTGCTCCACTAGGTATATGGAAAAGAGGTATTTCAATGGGTTCAAAGAGGACCCCCTGTGACACCCATCACCTTAATAATGGGGTCGCTTACCAGAGAGGATGGATCATCTATTTCTAGAGTGGTCAAAAACGCCCCAGGAAGACGTCACATATTCCCCCCTCCTAACACAATTTCCCCCCTTTTTAGAACAAATCTTCTTCCCCAACACAAATTCACCTAAATCGCCAATCTTAGCACCCCCCCCCCCCATCCAAATTTCCACTCCTAGAACAATACTTACCCCCTGCTACCCCCAAATTCCACCTTCCAACACAAATCCCCTTCCCCCAATCTCCTTGTGGTGTCCCCCACCTCCTATGATACCACAGTGCCCAGGGCAGCCGCCCCCACCTGCCCACCATTGTCCTGGCCCTGCAGACAAGGCTGTGCTGGGGGCAGCACTAGACAAATTTAAGTACTGGATGGACAGAAATAAAAATTACATATGCAATTTAATTTTGGTCCGAATGTAAATTTGGACAAATTTTGTGTTATTCAGAGATTCAGATGTATCCGGAATTTATATTGCTGGCATTCTTTTTTTACATTTTAGCGCTCAGTGGGGAAGCCCGCTGACAGCTGATGAGTCATTAGTTGTTAAGAACACGGCGGCCGGCTTCCCTGCCTGCTCCTTAAAGCAGAACCTTCAGTAATATTTTCATCTATTAAATCCTCTGCCCTTGTTGTTGTTTTAACTTTGGATAGTAATTTTTTTTTCTGCCAGTAAATACCTTATACAGCCCACTTCCTGTTTCTTGTCTGGTCATTAGCCTAGGCTTATGACATCATGCACAGCTCTCTCTCTCTCACTTTGTGAGAGTTTTTCAGGAAGGGAGGAGGGATGAGTCATAAGAGGGCCAATGAGAACTGCAGAGCTGGAGGTATGCCTCTGTGTGTCTGTGTAAATCCAGGAAGTGAACAGGCAGCAGCTTTAGCTGCCCACAGTTAAAATGGCTGCAGCCAGACTCAGTGGAGGGAGATTTCTGCAGCAATCTGCAGATTTCTGGCAAGTACAGAATCACAGTATATATATATAATAATATGCAAAGTGGTTGGAGGAAAGCTTCAGAATGGCAAAGATGTTTTTTATGTAAGCAGACTGCAGTTTCTCTTTAACAACCAGCTATTCTTCACACAGAATTCGAATCTTTCCGAAAATGTGGAATTAATTTTAAAAATAACAAACTCGAAAGAATCAACAAAGCAAAATTAGTAACTACATAGAGCCATTCAATTTGTGTGCTGAAGAGAAGCATGCTGATAGGAGGAGGGGGAAGAGTGACGGAGAGATGAGTTCATCACTGTCCAGTCACTGACTGGGGATGGGTGCAGAGCAACCTGGGCTGAAAGGAAAGGGGTTGGATTATACTATAATCAGACTGAGGACATCTAGTGGCAGAAAAAGATACTTAAAGCTCAATGTCTAAATCAAAGGTGAATATTTTCCAAATCAAAGCTGGGTTTGTGCTTTTATTTTGGGCTATTTATTTCTTATTATTTTTAGCCAGTGTTCAGCTTTTGACTTTCAATTTCCATACTGCTCTTTGTGTTATATTATTTGCAATTCCAACCATCCCTACTCTCTAGAGAACTGCCTATGCTATCCTACTGTGTTAAATTAAATGTGTATGTATATCAGCACTGCAGTTATAGCGCTTTATAATTGGTCTATGATGATGTCATTGGAATGGATGTTGTGGGAAAATTAGTAATGAGAGTCTAAATAGTCAGAAACAGCTTCAGCAGGCTGTGCAAAGAGCCATTGTCAGAGATGCGGGATTCAATTAGTCAGCCGTTTCCATTAGGCTGGCTGAATTAGAAAATAAAAAAATGTGTTAGCTAAGTTGTAAAGAAAACTTAGGTGAAATGAAAATACAATGAAGCTTTAAGTTGAGATTAAAAATAAAATTAAAATTAGATAAAAAAAACAGCAATAAATTAAGTTATACCCTAGTCGATGTCCTCATGGACGAAACGCGTTAGTTTGCAGTGAGTCAGCTCCACAAACATTGTGCCCTTTGGAAACCCTTGTGATCACATTGTTTTTACATTTAAGCACATCAGCGTTGATGATAGTACTCTATGTTTTTATATAAATCCTTCCATTATGATCTACACTACGTGGAGGCCCTTTTTTCTTTTATGAATCATTTTCATGATCATCTTCGATGGACGAGACGTTGGGACATTGAATTCCGATCTCCAGTGGCAGCTCTACAGCGTTCCAGCTCCTACCCATTACGCTGGGTTTGTGCTTTTATCTTGGGCTATTTATTTCTTATTATTTTTAGCCAGTGTTCAACTTTAGACTTTCAGGGCCAGATCCACAGAGAAATAGATCGGTACAGCATATCAGAGATACGCTACGCCGCCTTACCTTACCTGGCGTTCTTTCGAATCCTCAAAGATTTCGCGCCGTAAGTTACGGCGTAGTGTATTTCTGGCGGCGGAATTCAAATCGGCGATTAGGGGGCGTGTTTCATTTAAATGAAGCACGTCCCCGCGCCGAATGAACTGCGCATGCTCCGTTTCTAAATTTCCCGCCGTGCATTGCACTAAATTACGTCGCCATTTTTTTAAACTTAGACGTGAATTACGTCCATCCTGATTCACGGACGACTTACGCAAAAAAAAAAATTCAAATTTCGACGCGGGAACGACGACCATACTTAACATGGCAAGTCTAACTATACGCCGCAAAATAGCAGCTTTAACTATACGCCGGTAAAAGCCGACTAGAGACGGCGTAAGAGAATGCGACCGCCGCGCGTATGTTCGTATGTTCGTGGATTGTCGGAAATAGCTAATTTGCATACCCGACGCGGAAAACGTGAACGCCACCCAGCGGACGCCGAAGTATTGCATCTTAGATCCGAAGGCGTATGAGGACGTACACCTGTCGGATCTAACCCAGATGCCGTCGTATCTTGGTTTGAGGATTCAAACTAAAGATACGACGCAGGTAATTTGAAAGTACGCCGGCGTATCAGTAGATACGCCGGCGTACTCGCTCTGTGGATCTGGCCCTTAATTTCCATATTGCTCTTTGTGTTATATTATTTGCAATACCAGCCATCCCTACTCTCTAGAGAACTGCCTATGCTATTGGCCGTATTTAATCAAATGCGTATGTATATAGGCACTGCAGTTAGAGCGCTTTATAATGAATGTTGTGGGAAAATTAGTAATGAGAGTCTAAATAGTCAGAAACAGCTTCAGCAGGCTGTGCAAAGAGCCATTGTTAGAGATGCAGGATTCAATTAGTCAGCCGTTTCCATTAGGCTGGCTAAATGAGAAAATAAAAAACTTAGCTAAGCGGTAAAGAAAACTTAGCTGAAATTAAAATACAATGGAGCTTTAAGCTGAGATTAAAAAGAAAATTAAATAAAAAAACAACAATAAATGAAGTTATACCCTAGTTAATGTCCTCATGGACGAAACGCGTCCGAGCAGTGAGTCAGCTCCACAAACACCGTGCTCTATGGAAATCCTTGTGATCACATTGTTTTTACATTTAAGCACATCAGCCTTGATGATAGTACTCTATGGGGCATATTCTTAAAGATCTGAGGCGGTGGAACGTATGTCCTTTACGTTACGCCGCCGCAAGTTTAAGTGGCAAGTGCCTGATTCCCAAACCACTTACCTGTAAACTTGCGGCGGCGTCGCGTAAAGTCCACCCGCGCAAGCCCTCCTAATTCAAATGATCCTGGTAGGGGCGTGGATCATTTAAATTAGGCGCGCTCCCGCACCGATCGTAATGCGCATGCTCCGTCGGGTAAATTACCCCACGTGCATTGCGCTAAATGACGTCTCACGGACGTCATTTGTTTTGACTGTAACGTAAATGGCGTCTAGCGCCATTCACGGACGACTTACGCAAACGACGTTAAATTTTCAAATTTCGATGCGGGATCGACGGCCATACTTAACATTGAGTACGCCACCTAGGGGGCATGTTTATCTTTACGCCGCGTATCGCTTATGGAAACTACGTTAAAACACTACGGCGGGCAAGCGTACGTTAGAGAATCGGCGTGACTAGTCATTTGCATATTCTATGCTGACCGCCACCTAGCGGTCAGCGTAAATATTGCAGCCTAAGATACAACGGCGCAGGCCGTCGTATCTTAGGCATGTTTAAGTGTATCTCAGTTTGAGAATACACTTAAACATAGGATCGGACTTACGTCGGTGTATCTGCTGATACGCCGGCGTAAATTATTTGAGAATATGGCCCTATGTCTCTACAGAGTTCCAGCTCCTAGCCATACACGTGTTTGACTCTCTGCCGCTGGCATCTGAGTCCACAGTCTCTGGTAGGAGTACATACCCTCTCCCTTGCGTGGCGGATGCACAATCTCTGGGGACCCTTTAACAGATGATGGTCCATTTTTGCCTCCACTGAATAGTCTTTTATACTTCAACCTCCGACCTCAGATTTCTGTTACTATGAACTGTTATGTTTGGATTTTAGTGATCTTTCCATCTTCCATAGCAGAGCCCCATTATCTGCCCGCTCACTACATTTGAACAGTATGAACTATTAGTGGCCATTGGCATTTGATTTGCATTTACAACTTGTTTGCACTAGCACATTTGCTCTTGTTATTGGTGTGTAGCAAGGTCCCTGGTCCCCTTTGGTCTAATGAGGACCTCCAGAGTTAGGGATAGCTGACATACTTCTATGTAGAGTGAGTTACGAGGCATGGTGGGTGTAATGCAAGGTAGATTCATGGGTGCCAGACACTTCTTGAATGCAAAGAGGTTTATTGTCTCTTAAACAGAACTGTGGGAGAGAGGGTTAGGGCCAAGACATCCTTTAGTAGTTGAAATGTTAATTGGCAGACTCCAAGACTTTTATAGATAGACAGCCATGCGGGGAAAGGCACCCAGCCGGACACCACATCTGCATGTGTAGATACGCTGTCTCCTATGGCAACAATCTTGAACAGTTTCTAACAGGGATGGACTGGCCATTGGGACCACAGGGAGTGTCCCGGTGGGCCGGTGGCTCAGTGGGCCGGCTTCAGTGACAGCGGACTGCTGCCCCCCTCCACTCCTCTGTCTCTCCCTCACAAAGAAGCAGGGGGGACGACAGAGGAGCATGGGGGAGGGGGCAGACAGCTGACTCAACAGCTATGGCCTGGGAGTTTCTCACTTCTGCCTAATCTTGTCCCATAAGGGGGGCACCGAACTGATTCTTTGCCCTGGGTGAAATAATGTCTAGCTTCCCCACTGGTACCAGTACCAGCCGTTCTACTCTAATAAAGTAGAACAGCTAGTGGCTAGTGAAGGAGGAGAGGGGGCTTGGGTGGCTGAAGGGGGGGGGGTGCGGGAGTTGTCCGGCCGCCATTGGGGGAGAACTGTCAACGTGGGCCAGTCTGGATGAAGTCCAGGGCCAAATTTCTGTCCCAGTCCATCCCTGGTTTCTAACAAAGGTACAACAAACTCTTTAATTTCCTCCACAATCCTCTATTGTAGATCTTCACTCAACTGAGCTCTCAGTCTCTCTCACTAGATTTGCTGATCCACTGCCACTGGATCCCCTGAGCTCTTCCAACCTTCTCTCTCAGTATTAACCGCAAACGTCACCCTTTCTTTCCTGCTGGGTCCCTAGCAGTGTTGCTCATCTTACTTTAAAAAAGTAATTAGTTACAGTTACAAATTACGTCTCCGAAAAAGCAATTGCGTTAGTGACTCAGTTACTACATTGAAAAAGTAATTAGCTACTCAGCAAAGTGACTTTTTTTTAAATATTCTACAACATTCCTCACTGTGCCATCTGTAACATGCCTCACTGTGCCATCTGTAACATGCCTCACTGTGCCATCTGTAACATGCCTCACTGTGCCATCTGTAAACATGCCTCGACGATCTCCCTACCTTCTCCTGTTTGCTGAGATGTCAGATGGCGGTCATCCATTATTTAAAAGCCGCGCCTCCTCCTCAGGCTGTTCCGTGATAGGCGGAACAGTAATTTTCCCAGCAGAGCCTCTGTTCAGTGTTCCGCCTATCACGGATGTCCTCTCTTCCGAGGCTGAGGCTGAGGATGAGAAGGCATCCGTGATAGGCTGAACACTAAACAGAGGCTCTGCTGGGAAAATTAGTGTTCCGCCTATCAGGGAACAGTCAGAGGAGGAGGCGCGCTTTTTTAATAATGGATGGCCGACGGCTAAGTCCGGCTGACACAGGTAGGTGTAATTGCGGTAATGCCGCCCAAGTAATGGGAACAGCGTTACCGCGAGGGGAAGAGTAATCTGGTAGATTACTCGTTACCCTCAAAAGGGGCATCGTTAGGTAACGGCGTTTATTTTGACGCCGTTACTTACAACACTGGTCCCTAGCTTGGCATCCAAGATACTCCGCAAGCGTCACCCCTCTGGCCTGCTCAGTCCCTGGCTTGGCGCACATGGCTGCTCTGCAAATGTCACCTCCGCTGGCTGGGTCCCTGGCTTGACTCCTACTGAAGTTTCCCAATTCGCCACCATCCCCGGTTGGTGAGAATACTGCTCCGGTACTTGCTTCAGCTACTCACAGTGGTCCCTGGTTATAAGGTGTATGGTCCCTTAGTGGCGACAGCTTCCCTTCTACCTCCGACCATGACAGGTTCTCTGACCGGCAGAACCATCACTTCTGGTTGGACTGCAAGCCGCAGTCCCAACCCTACGCTGCTTTCTTGCTTCTGAATAGGCCTTCAGATAGCCTAGCAGCCAGATGTCCCCAGGATAGGCCTTAGGCTCTGGCCTAGCAGCCCGGGGAAAAACAACACACGTTCACCCAGACAGCTGTTCAGGTGGCACAGAACTCCAATCACCTGACTCAACCCAAATAAATAGGTTCTCCCAGATAGGCTCTCACCTGGCCTATGTTGCTCCCTGGACAGGCCGTGCTTCAACCAGTGCCTCAACTGAAGCAACCCTTGACTGCTTTATAACCCCTGTAAGGTTTATTTTTGCCCTCTTTGTCCCATTGGGGAGATGAACCTTCACTTCCTGTCCCATAGCCAAAACAGGAAGTAGGAAGAAACCTCTGCAAATTAAGGATATCTTATGGAGACCCCCCAAGCTACCAGAACTAGTGTCCCCATTGGAAAATGTCTCCTCTATTACTTTTCTGGTGGGCAACCCAAAATTTGGAATTTTCTTTTACTTTCACTTTCATTGATAATGATAAACAGGACAAATAGAGAAGGGGAATCCGACTAATGGAGGCAAAGACAGCAATAAAAAAACTGACAGGTGTTCTAATCCCTCCCCACTCTATCCAAAACAAAACAAAAAAGTTTTGCCTTTAGTTAACGACCGCCGCATGTATATGTACGTCCACAGAATGGCACGTACAGGCAGATGGGCGTACATGTACGTCCCTGCCTTTCCGCAGGTCGGGGGTCCGATCGGGACCCCCCCCGGTACATGCGGCGGTCGGAAATCATCAGGGAGCGATCCGGGACGAGGGCGCAGCTATTCGTTTCTAGCCGCCCCCTCGTGATCGCTCCCCGGAGCTGAAGAAGGGGGAGAGCCGTATGTAAACACGGCTTCCCCGTGCTTCACTGTGGCGGCTGCATCGATCGAGTGATTCCTTTTATAGGGAGACATGATCGATGACGTCAGACCTACAGCCACACCCCCCTACAGTTGTAAACACACACTAGGTGAAACATAACTCCTTCAGCGCCCCCTGTGGTTAACTCCCAAACTGCAACTGTCATTTTCACAATAAACAATGCAATTTAAATGCATTTTTTGCTGTGAAAATGACAATGGTCCCACAAATGTGTCAAAATTGTCCGAAGTGTCCGCCATAATGTCGCAGTCACGACAAAAATCGATGATCGCCGCCATTAGTAGTAAAAAATAAATAAATAAATAAAAATGCAATAAAACTATCCCCTATTTTGTAAACGCTATAAATTTTGCGCAAACCAATCGATAAACGCTTATTGCGATTTTTTTAACCAAAAATATGTAGAAGAATACGTATCGGCCTAAAATGAGGAAAAACATTTTTTATAAATGTTTTTGGGGGATATTTATTATAGAAAAAAGTAAAAAATATTGCATTTTTTTTTCAAAATTGTCGCTCTTTTTTTGTTTATAGCGCAAAAAAGGTGATCAAATACCACCAAAATAAAGCTCTATTTGTGGGGAAAAAAAGGACGCCAGTTTTGTTTGGGTGCCACGTCGCACGACCGCGCAATTGTCTGTTAAAGCAACGCAGTGCCGAATCTCAAAACCTGGCCTGGGCATTTAGCTGCCTAAAGGTCCGGGGCTTAAGTGGTTAAGTAATCTTCCGGCTTAAAGTATGTATTTTAACATGTGCGCTAAAAATATGCCAAAAATTGGGAAAAAAATTCTCCAGCAGCAAAGGGTTAAAGGTTAGGTAGTACTGGTCCTCCTCTCGCCACCTGCTGGTGAAATTAAATATTGTAATATATTGCAGCAGTCCTATCTACTGTTATATTTGAATAGTCAGACTTCAGTCCAACCAGATATAAAAAGTGGGGACCCCTTTCATGAATGCAATCCCTAATCCTTATAAAATAGTAATGAAGACGGCTTCCTTCTCTCTACCCTGCTTTACACAAGCAGCCTCGGGCAGGTCAATGCAAATCCTGGTTAATGAGCTGATTAGCATGCACGCCACTGGGAAGTTCCATTTACATAATCATTTTAAGGCAAGCAAACAAGCACAAGAACTCCACTTTGAAGTTAATTAACAGTTTTATAAGGTGTTCACTTAAATTGAATAGAATAAATGTAGCAAGTTAAAGCTCACCTGGGTAAACTCAGATCCAAGCTCAAAATAGGGAAAAGACAACTGAAATTTGGTTGACTTCAGAAAAGCCGCCAGACACTCTGCGGTCGTTTAGCGTGTTCTAAAGCAAATCTGCTCTCCAAAACAAATGACTGGAACTGACGACACAAACAATCTTCAGCGCGCCCTAAATACTAAAAATGTTGACTTCATCTATTAAGGCCGATGCTTAATGTGAATAGGGCTGGGTGTAGGTTACGTTCACGTCGTAGGCAGTGATTCGACATATCTCAGGCCTCGTACACACGACCGGATCTATCCGCTGGGATTGATCCGCGGATCAGTTCCAGCAGATAGATCCGGTCGTGTGTACGGCCTAGCGGACATTTCCCCGCGGATTAAAATCCGGCCGATCGATTTCAAGCGGATAGAAATTTCTTAGCATGCTAAGAAATCTATCCGCTTGAATCGTGTCCAGCGGATTGATCCGGTAGTCTGTACAGACTCACCGGATCAATCCGTCCGCTCCCCTCCCTCGCATGCGTCGTAATGATTCGACGCATGTGTGGAAGTACTTACCTTCCAGCGTCGCGCACGTCGCCGCGTCATCGTCGCGGCGACGGCGCGACACGTCACCGCGGATGTATTCCGCGCGGATTTTGATCCGATGGTGTGTACAAGCCATCGGATCAAAATCCGGAGGAGGAATCTCTGCTGGAAACTGTCCGGCGGACCGTTTCCAGCGGAGATCCCCTCGTGTGTACGGGGCCTCAGGGAGTTTTTCCGACGTGATCCTGAGCATGCGCACTGGGATGTGTCCACGGGACGGCGCATGCGCCGTTCGTTCGGCCCATCATTTGCATGGGGTCACGCTTCATTTAAATGGATCACGCCCACTTCCACCTACTTTGAATTAGGCTGGCTTATGCCTACGAATTTACGTTACGCCGGCGCAACGTTGGGAGCATTTGCTTTGTGAATTCCAGGCTTGCCTTGCTGCGTTGCGTCAGCGTAGCGTAAAAGAGCTATGCTACGGCGGCATATATATGCGCCGATGTATGTGAATCTGGGCCTAAGTGTATAACGCAGGAGCGCGCCCGCAAAGTAACCCCCTTGGGAAAGCGCTTCCCGGGGGGGTTAGATCTTACAGGGAGGAGCCGAGACAGCCGCCGCGGGGACCTCAGAAGAGGACGTTCGGGGCCACTCTGTGCAAAACGAACGTCACAGTGGAGGCAAGTATGATACGTTTGTTATTTAAAAAAACAAAAACAAACCGAACCCATAGTATCACTTTAAGCCCTGGAATAATTTATTTTTGTCACATTACATTTTGTTCTTGGGTTTAGCTACACCGGGGAAATATACCTTCAGTGAATGATTAGTGAATGTCAGATTCACTACTTTATAAATATGCCCCTTTAAGTCCCTCTGCATATAACAGGGGGGGCACACTTTAGTAGCGAAAGAAATTAGAGGGCCAGATTCAGGTAGAATCGCCTTACTCTGCGGCGGCGTAACGTATTACATTTACGTTACACCGCCGCAAGTTTTACGGGCAAGTGCTTGATTCACAAAGCACTTGCCTGTAAAGTTGCGGCGGCATAGCGTAAATCCGCCCGGCGCAAGCCCGCCTAATTCAAATGGGGCGGGGACCATTTAAATTAGGCGCGTTCCCGCGCCGAACGTACTGCGCATGCTCCGTCCCTAAAATTTTTGACGTGCATTGCGCTAAATGACGTCGAAAGGACGTCATTGGTTTCGACGTCAACGTAAATGGCGTCCAGCGCCATTCACAGACGGCTTACGCAAACGACGTTAAATGTCAAATTTCGACGCGGGAATGACGGCCATACTTAACATTGGCTAGACCACCTAGAGGGCAGCTTTATCTTTACGCCACATATCTCTACGGAAACGGCGTACATTTACTGCGACGGGCAAAGCGTACATTCGTGAATCGGTGTAACTAGTAATTTGCATATGCTACACCGACCGCAATGGAATCGCCACCTAGCGGCCGGCCTAGAATTGCAGCCTAAGATCCGACGGTGTAAGTCACTTACACCTGTCGGATCTTAGGGAGATCTATGCGTAACCTGATTCTATGAATCAGCCGCATAGTTAGGATCTTCGTATCTCAGAGATACGACGGCGTATCAGGAGATACGCTGTCGTATCTCTTTTATGAATCTGGCCCAGAGGTTCTAAAATCAGGTCACCAATTAAATACACGTGTTTTCTGTCGTTGCGCTGTGGCTCAACAAACATATGCACAGTCTACTGCACACAGAAGAGAGCTGAAGTGTGAACCCGGGAACAATGTGACATGTGTAGCTTGAAGGAATGTAGCAGATGGAGAGGCACGTATAAGAACTGCGATTTAGAGAGTTATCCAAAACTCACTAATAGCCGCACTTATTAACGCATATTTCTATAGTATGTGATGGTGTCACACAATGGGTGGAATGCTTCTGTTGTGTTAGTTTGGTGTAACCTTACTTTGTTTAAGTCTCCGATGACTAATGAAAAAAAATATATGCCTTGAATGTCCACTGTGGTTTTCACCAAAATATTTGTACTTTGTTCTGTTTTCATTTCTGTTCTTGGTATAGAATCCTTACCTGTCCTTGCCCTTTCACGTGTAGTACTACCCTCAGAAGATGTGTTTGATAGATGGTTCCTACCTCCCTCCTCCCTCCCCCAGGAATGACCCAGCCTATATCGGTACCTGACAGACACTGACACATCTGGAACTGTGGAATGGGCTTTACTGAAGAAGAAAAAGCCCTAAAAGGGTATACAAATACAGTAAAATATTGGAAAAGTCATCAATACCGATGCACACAATTTGGGGATGACAACAACCTCTATATGAGAATGATTTATCCATAAGGAAGAGGTACTACCTAAGAATAATTGCTTAGTCCGGCTATCGTTGGGGCCCATGGACTCATGGTGGAGTTCTCATTCTCCTTGACAGGACTCAACTCTCAAAAGTACACTGAGGCCTCGTACATATGACCATCAACTTGTTGGGCGAGACACATCGTTTTCCTCGACGAGTTCCTTAGGCTTGTCGAGGAACTCGACAAGCTTGCTTTGCGTACACACTGTCAAAACAAAATCTCCTCATTCTCAAACGCGGTGACTACAACACATACAACGGCAGGGGAAGTTTGATTCCACTGGCACAACTCTTGGGGCTGGTTTTGCTAATCTCATGTGTTTGCATGTTAAGTAAAAGTTTGTTAAGAGACGATTTGCACTTTTCAGTCTGTTACAGCTTGGAAAATGTGTTATCTCCATTACAAATACTACTTTTACTCCCGTCTCATACTTTATTCTGAGCAAGTGTGGGTTTCTTAGCATACACACGCTCCAGTTTCTTGTCGAAAACCAGCCCGACGAGGAACACGACGAGCAAATTCAGACTCCCGTCGAGGAAAAAGAGAACTTGCTCTCTTTTTTGCTTGTCGACTTCCTCGATGAAAAACATACACACGACCGGTTTCCTCTGCAAAAAAGCTCTGCCACCAAGTTTCTTGATGGATTCTGCCGAGGAAACCGGTCGTGTGTACGAGGCCTGACACAACTGTAGAAAAAGGCTTTACTGAATTTGGCAAAAGCCTTATAAGGGAAGTTTAAGTTACACCGATACAATATAACATTAGAAAGGTCATCAATACTGACACACACAATATGGAGATGACAGCACCCCAGATATGAGAATGTTCCCCCTACAAACAAGAGGTTCTATCTAAGAAGAATAGCTTAGTCCTGCCAGCATTGGGGGCCTATTAATTTGTGGTGGGGTTCTCACTCTCCTTGGCAGGACTTCATTCTCAAAAACACAGTGATACATCTGGAACTGTAGAACGGGCCTTACTGAAGAGGAAAAAGACCTATAAGGGAAGTTTGGGTTATACAAATACAGTAAAATATTAGAAAAGTCATCAATACCTGCGCAGACAATTTGGAGATGACAACAACATCAATATGAGAATGATTTATCCGGGAAGAAGAGGTACTACCTAAGAATAATAGCTTAGTCCTGCCATCGTTGGGGCCCATGAACTCATGGTGGAGCTCTCATTCTCCTCGACAGGACTCCACTCTCAAAAGTAACTTGTGGTGGGGTTATCACTCTTCTTGGCAGGACTTTACCCTCAAAAACACAGTGACACATCTGGAACTGTAGAATGGGTTTTATTGAAAGAGGCAAAAGCCCTATAAGGGAAGTTTGGGTTATACAAAGGCAGTATAATATTAAAACAGTCATCAACACTGACACACAAAATTGGAAGATGACACCCTAGATATGAGAATGGTCTATCTACTCTATCTACGAAACAAGAGGTTCTACTTAATAAAAATATCTTAGCCCTACCGACGTTGGGACCCATTAACTCTTGGTGGAGTTTTCACTCTTCTTGACAGAACTCCACTTTCAAAATCACACAGACACTTCTGGAACTGTAGATTGGGCTTTACTGAAAGAGCAAAAGCCCAGTAAGGGAAGTTTGGATTACACAAATGCAGTATAATATTAGAACAGCCATACTGACACACACCATTTTGTGATGCAGAACATTAGATATGAGAATGGGCTGTCTATGAACAAGAAGTTCTACCTAAGAATAGTTTAGTCCTGCCGTTGGGACCCTTTAATTCATAGTGGAGTTCTCACTCTCCTTGGCAAGACTCCACTCTCAAAAACACAAGGTTAAAGTGATTGTAAAGCTTCAATTTATAAAAAAAATATAACAAACATGTCATACTTACCTCCACTGTGCAGTTCGCTTTGCACAGAGTGGCCCGAACACCATCTTCTGGGGTCTCTCGGCAGTTCTCGTGGCTCCTCCCTGCATCAGATAACCCCGAAGCACTCTTTCGGAGGCTACCTTGTGGGCGCGCTCCCGAGTCCATCATTCAGCGGCCATAGCCGCCGAATGTATGACTCGGCCCCGCCCCCCCGATGCCTGCGTCATTTGAATTTGATTGACAGCAGCAGGAGCCAATGCCTGCGCTGCTATCAATCTATCCAATCAAGAGCTGGTACCCCACGGAGAGAGGGACAGTGCGTCCCGCCAAGGGAAATTCGGGGCTCAAGTAAGCAAAACAAAGGTATTCGCTTTGCTAACGCTGAACCGCCTCTCTGCCAATCAGATGCTCGGGCTGGCTAAAACGCCTGATAGAGAGGATGGAAGAAGACATTGAGGACGTGCAGGACACAGCTGCTGACCCGCTGACGGGTGATGCACACTGGTAGCATTTGATGGGGCACGGTAGCGGCAATTGAAGGGCACGCTGGCAGTATTTGATGGGGCACAGCAGCAATTGATGGGCACACTGGCAGAATTTGATGGGGCACAGTAGCAGCAATTTATGGGCACACTGGCAGCAATTGATGGGCAGTGTCAGCAATTGATGGGCAAAGTAGTGGCAATTGATGGGCACACTGGCAGCAATTGATGGGTACAGTAGCTACGTTTGATGGCACAGTGGCGGCAAGTTATGGGTACAGTAGCTGCATTTGATGACACAGTGGCAGCATTTGATGGCACATTGGCTGCAATTGGGCACAGTGGCTGCAAAATATTGGTACAGTGGCTGCATTTGATGGCACAGTGGCTGCGTTTGATGGACACAGTGGCTGCATTTGATGGGCACAGTGGCTGCGTTTGATGGGCACAGTGGCTGCATTTGATGGGAACAGTGGCAGCAATTGATGGACACAGTAGCTGCGTTTGATGGGCACAGTGGCAGCAATTGATGGGCACAGTAGCTGCGTTTGATGGGCACAGTAGCTGCAATTGATGTTTTTTTCAGTTTGTTTGCGCCCCCCAAAAAATGTTGGGCACCAGCTGCCACTATCCAGATGGCACGCAGCAGACCTTACAGTCCATAGCACAGTAGCAGACTTGTGGCTTCTGAAGTTTGATCCACCATGCAGCAACACATGGAGACTAGACACAGCTCACAACAGTGAGTGGACGTCATGCTATTTGCCCAGCACAAGACATAGGTTCTTGGCTCTCCGACTCTCCGTAACCTTCCAGTTTCATCCCCTAGGTTCTCCAAACTCTCCCTGGTGAAACCTGAGCTTCAGCTTTTTTACCAAAGCAGTTAAAATTTGTCTGGAAACTTTTAAAAGTAGCCTAGAGTTCCCCCTGTTGGAATTTTTTATTTATTTAAATATACATTTTTAATCGTAGAGAATAAACAAAAGGTCTTGTATACACAAAAGATCCAATTCATAATGATAGGCCTAGCTGATGTGTTTATTTTCTTTTAGGCAGACATTTTCCATAACTATCGTCTGCTTTTCAAATCTAAAAGGTCACCGAATCCTTGTGCATTACACATGTCTGGTAGGCAGAAAATTGAAGTAAATTATATCTGCGCAACATGAATAACGACAACATAGTTTAACATAATTTCGGGGGACGTCTAACTGATTTTGAGTAGGAGTCAATATAACAAAGTCGTTCCTTTTAGCGAAGGGCTAAACGGTTTAGCATACATGAGCGGTGGAGCATTTTGTCCTAGTGTGGAGAATGCAAAGTATTCTGCAGAACTTTGGAATGAGAATAGTTCTGTATATTGTAACCTTTTATATTTATTATAAAAAAAATGTTGAAAAACATTTTCCATTTCCTTTAGTAGGGTATATACCGTGTTTCCCCGAAAATAAGCCTGGGTCTTATATTAATTTTGGCAACCTAAAACACACTAGGGCTTATTTTCATTGGGTGTCTTATTTAACTATGGTATGTACAATGATCCTAAAGTGGGTACCTTTCTTGCAGCTTCTCTGACTTTCCTGGCTGTCGCATGGTCTGCCTGGGCTCTTATCTGCTCCAGGATCCCCGCTGGCGTCGCTCCGTGGGGAGGGGGCCGCAGGCGTCGGGCGGGAGGAGAGCAGAGGAGGGGGGAGCCGGTGTCATGCTGGCGTCGGCCTGGTCCATGCCTGCTCCGTGCACTGGGGAGGGGGCCGCGGGCATCGGGCGGGAGGATAGCAGAGGAGGGGGGAGCCGGAATCCTTCTGGCATCAGCCTGCTCCGTGCACTGGGGAGGGGGCCGCGGGCGT
Source organism: Rana temporaria (assembly GCF_905171775.1). Lineage (NCBI taxonomy): Eukaryota > Metazoa > Chordata > Amphibia > Anura > Ranidae > Rana > Rana temporaria. The sequence goes on along the minus strand of NC_053490.1, from coordinate 26,850,645 downwards.
CGGGAGGGAGGAGAGCAGAGGAGGGGGGAGCCGGTGTCCTACTGGCGTCGGCCTGCTCCGTGCACTGGGGAGGGGGCCGCGGGCATCAGGCCGGAGGAGAGCAGAGGGGGTGGAGCCGGCATCCTTCTGGCATCAGCCTTCTCTGTGCACTGGGGAGTTGGCCGTGGGCGTCGGGCGGGAGGGGAGCAGAGGAGGGGGGAGCCGGTGTACACTGAGGAGGTAGGGAATGCGGGCATCAGGCGGGAGGAGAGCGGAGGAGGGAGGAGCCAGTGTCCCGCTGGCGTCTGCCCTCTGCAATCATTCTGCAAAATTGATTTTTTTTTTAAATGTTAAACTAATTTTCGGGGTAGGGCTTATATTGCAGCCCTCCCCAAGAATCATGCTAGGTCTTATTATCGGGGTAGGTCTTATTTTCGGAGAAACACAGTATGAATATTTTGCCTTGTGTCTTGAGCCAGCAAGTCAAGCTTGTTTAACCACTTCAGCCCCGGAAGATTTTCCCCCCTGCCTGACCAGAACACTTTTTGCGATTCAGCACTGCGTCGCTTTAACTGACAATTGCACGGTGTACCCAAACAAAATTGACCCCCTTTTTTCCCCACAAATAGAGCTTTCTTTTGGTGGTATTTGATCACCTCTGCGTTTTAATTTTTTTTGCGCTATAAACAAAAAAGCGACAATTTTGAAAAAAAAGCAATATTTTTTACTCTTTGCTATAAAAAATATCCCACATTTTTTTAAAAAAATTTTTTTTTTACCGCAGTTTAGGCCGATACGTATTCTTCTACATATTTTTGGTCCAAAAATTTCAATAAGCGTATATTGATTGGTTCGCGCAAAAGCTATAGCGTCTACAAAATAAGGGGTAGTTTTATAGAATTTTTATTATAATTTTTTTTACTAGTAATGGCAGCGATCTGTGATTTTTATCGGGACTGCGACATTATGGCGGACACATCGAAAACTTTTGACACATTTTTGGGACCATTGACAATTATACAGCGATCAGTGCTATAAAATGCACTGTTTCTGTAAAAATTCCACTGGCAGTGGAGGGGTTAACACTAGGGGCGATCAAGGGGCTAACTGTGTTCCCTCTCTGTGTTCTAACTGTAGGGGGATGGGACTTACTAGGGGAGAAGACTCATCGGTGTCCATACTTTGTATGAACACACAATCAGTCATTTCTCCCCTAAAAGAACCGGGATCTGTGTGTTCACACACGCAAATCCCGGTTCTCGCTCTGTCACAAGCGATCGCGGGTGCCCGGTGGTCATCACGGCTTCCGGGCAACCTCATCCGCACGCGCCCCTAGTGGCCACACTGGGAAGAGACGTAAAGTAATGTTGATTTGCCAACCTGTCGCAGTAAAAACTGCAGCAGCTGGTAGGTAAAAAAAAAATCTATTCTTTTTTAAATGTGTATACTATATATAAAGGGTTAGTACTCACCCTTTGAACGGTCCCTCGCCAGCGCTGGCATCATCTTCTGTGTGCCGGTCCTCAGCCATTTTTTTGGCCAGCATGAGGTAACATGCTCCCAACTTTGTAGGAACAGTTTGGGGACGGCCCCTTCCTGTTCCAACATCACTACACCAGTGCACAGAGCAAGGTCCATAAAGACATGGATGAGCGACTGGGGTGGTAATATACTTACTTTTGGTAATATACTATATATAAAGGTAAACATGGTACAGCATTTTATAAAAAAGAAAAAAGAAAAACATGTTTATGACACACAAAGGGTTAGCAAATGAAATGCCTTCCCGTTACTGTAGGGGGCGACCCTCCTTTAATTTTGACCCCTTGCCCCTGACTGTCATTTGATAGTGTTGCTGTACTGTAATATTGCAAAGGAAAAGCTCTTAATGGGAAATTGAGAATTTCCATGTTTTTAGCAGATTAAACGCAGATTTCACTGGGCAAAGTGATATGATTGAGGTGATCACAAACCATCTGGCTTCATGTACTGTTACTGCTGGGCAGATGGCTACTGAGTTTCCTAATCGGTCCCGTTATGTTACACAGTTACGGCCTGAATGCACCATGTATGTGGACATACTAATAAAGTGTACTGTATATAAGGAACAGCAACAGTTAAGAAGCAAAGTCCGCCACTAACCGCTATGCAGGAAGAACTGCAGCTTTGGTAAAGTCAAGGGGCCAGATTCAGAAAGGAGATACGACGGCGTATCTACGGATACGCCGTTGTATCTCTGAGTTGCGGCGTCGTATCTATGCGACTGATTCATAGAATCAGTTACGCATAGATTTCCCTAAGATCCCACCGGCGTAAGTGTCTTAAACCGTCGTATCTTAGGCTGCATATTTACGCTGGACTCTAGGTGGTGCTTCCGTATATTTACGCTAGGAATATGCAAATGAACTAGATACGCCGATTCAGAAACGTACGTCCGGCCGGCGCATTTTTTTACGTCGTTTACGTTAGGCTTTTTCCGGCGTAAAGTTACCCCTGCTATATGAGGCGTCGCTAATGTTAAGTATGGACGTCGTTCCCGCGTCGAGTTTTTAAAATTTTACGTCGTTTGCGTAAGCCGTTCGCGAATAGGGCTGTACGTAAGTTACGTTCACGTCTAAAGCATTGACGATTTGCGGCGTAATTTCGAGCATGCGCACTGGGATTTTTTTCACGAACGGCGCATGCGCCGTTCTTAAACAACGTCAAATACGCGGGGTCACAGTTAATATACATAAAAAACACGCCCACATCATCCACATTTGAATTAGGCGGGCTTACGCCGACACACATACGTTACGCCGTCGTAACTAAGGGCGCAAGTGGTTTCTGAATACGGAACTTGCGCCCTAATTTACGGCGGCGTAACGTATCTGAGATACATTACGCCCGCAGAAAGATAGGCTATTCTATCTGAATCCGGCCCCTTGTATCCATTCATTTCAGACATTCCTTCCCTTTTCATTACGTACCCTATTATAGACCCAGTGATCCAGGCAAAATATTCAGCTTTAAAGGGGTTGTAAAGGTTTGTTTTTTATATTCTAAATAGGTTCCTTTAACCACTTAACCCCCGGACCATATTGCTGCCCAAAGACCAGAGCACTTTTTGCGATTCGGGACTGCGCCGCTTTAACTGACAATTGCGCGGTCGTACGGCGTGGCTCCCAAACAAAATTGGCGTCCTTTTTTTCCCACAAATAGAGCTTTCTTTTGGTGGTATTTGATCACCTCTGCGGTTTTTATTTTTTGCGCTATAAACAAAAACAAAGCGACAATTTTGAAAAAAATGTATATTTTTTACTTTTTGCTATAATAAATATCCCCCAAAAATATATAAAAAAACATTTTTTTTCCTCAGTTTAGGACGATACGTATTCTTCTACATATTTTTCGTAAAAAAAATCGCAATAGGCGTTTATTGATTGGTTTGCGCAAAAGTTATAGCGTTTACAAAATAGGGGGTATTTTTATGGCATTTTAATTAATATATTTTTTTTACTAGTAATGGCGGCGATCATCGATTTTTTTTCGGTACTGCGACATTATGGCGGACACTTCGGACACTTTTGACACATTTTTGGGAATATTGGCATTTTTATAGCGATCAGTGCTATAAAAATGCATTGGATCACTATAAAAATGCCACTGGCAGTGAAGGAGTTAACACTAGGGGGCGGGGAAGGGGTTAAGTATGTCCCTGGGTGTGTTCTTACTGTGGGGGGGGGGGGGGTGGCCTCACTAGGGGAAATCATTGATCCTCTGTTTACACACACAGCTCCCGGTCCCCGCTCTGTAACGAGCAATCGCGGGTGCCCGGCGGCGATCGAGCCCGCCGGGCACACGCACGGGAGTCGAGGGCGAGCGCCCCTAGTGGCCGCTCGAAAAGCGGACATATAGCTACGGGCTCTCGCCCAGGAGAGCCGACCTGCCGCCGTATAATGACGGTGACTGGTCGGCTAGTAGTTAAGCTAGTCCAGGGGTCTCCAAACTTTCTAAACAAAGGGCCAGTTTACTGTCCTTCAGACTTTAGGGGGGCCAGACTGTGGCCCTTGGGAGTCCCAGTGGGGGGAAAAAAATGCCCTATCGTTTGTTTCAGTGGAAGTAATTGTGCCTCAACATTGGTATCAGTGGGGGTAATTGTGCCCTATTCTTGGTGTCACTGGGAAAAATTGTGCCCCATCGTTGGTGTCATCGGTCCTCATAGTTGGTCTCATTGGAAGAAATTATGGCTCCAAGGGCCAGGCAAGAGCAAGCAAAGGGCCGCATCTGGCTGCCGGGCCATAGTTTGGAGACCACTGAGCTAGTCCATTGTTGGTTCACTTACCCTTTCCTTCGATTTCCCTTCTAAATGTTTGTTTTCTTTGTCTGAATTTCTCACTTCCTGTTCCTCCTCAGTAAGCTGCGTTAGGGTTAGGGTCAGGGTCAGGGTTAGGGTAAGGGTTAGGCCCCGTACACACTACCGAGTTTCTCGGCAGAATTCAGCCAGAAACTCGATCGGAGATGGATTCTGCCAAGAAACTCGGTCATGTGTACACTTTTCAGCGAGGAACTCGTCGGGCCGAATAGAGAACATGTTCTCTATTTCCTCGTTGTTCAATGAGGAAAGTCGGCCCGCCGAGATCCTCGGCGGCTTCAACACTGAACTCGACGAGGAACTCGATGTGTTTGGCACGTCGAGTTCCTCGGACGTGTGTACGGGGCCTCAGGGTTTTCCCTTGAAGAATAAGGCTAGGAATTGGAACAGGGACCTCCCCCAGAGGTCAAAGCTCAGAAGGTGGGTTTCCAGAGGTCAAAGGTCACGAGGCATGGTTGACCCACCCTCACCAAAGCTTACCGCCTACCCCAACTAGAACGGCTCGGATGATGGGGGCAAGCTTAATAAGGAGGAGCAGGAAGTGAGAAATTCAGACAAAGAAAAAAAAACATTTAGAAGGGAAATCGAAGGAAAGGGTAAGTGAACCAACAATGCACTAGCTTAAAGGAACCTATTTAGAAAATAAAAAACAAACCTTTACAATTTGTTTAAACTTTAGTCATTGACCAACCTCTGCCTTACTGACAAGTCCACTGCCCTACTTACACCAACCTCTGCCTTACTGACAAGTCCACTGCCCTACTGACACCAACCTCTGCCTTACTGACAAGTCCACTGCCATACTGACACCGACCTCTGCCTTACTGACAAGTCCACTGCCCTACTGACACCAACCTCTGCCTTACTGACAAGTCCACTGCCCTACTTACACCAACCTCTGTCTTACTGACAAGTCCACTGCCCTACTGACACCAACCTCTGCCTTACTGACAAGTCCACTGCCCTACTGACACCAACCTCTGCCTTACTGACAAGTCCACTGCCCTACTGACACCAACCTCTGCCTTACTGACAAGTCCACTGCCCTACTGACACCAACCTCTGCCCTCCTGACAAGTCCACTGCCCTACTGACACCAACCTCTGCCTTACTGACAAGTCCACTGCCCTACTGACACCAACCTCTGCCTTACTGACAAGTCCACTGCCCTACTGACACCAACCTCTGCCCTACTAACTCCGTCCATGTTTTAATACATTTGGGGTGCATACTCTAAGGCCTCGTTTTTTTGCAGAGGAAACCGGTCGTGTGTACATTTTTAGATGAGGAAACTGTCGAGGAACTCGTCGAGCCAAAAAGAGAGCATGTTCTCTATTTCCTCTACGGGAATGGAGAAAATTGGCACGTCGAGTTCCTCGGTCGTGTATACGAGGCCTCAATGCAATAGGCTGCGCACACCTATGGGTCTTTGTTAAGACCCATTTCACACTGGGGCGTTTTTTGGGCGTTTTTCAGGCGCTTTGGCGTTAAAAAAAAGCCTGTAAAGCGCCTGAAAGAAGCCTCATCTGCAATCCCAATGTGAAAGCTTTCAGAGCCCCTTCACACTGCCAGCGCCCGAAAAATGCTGGTAAAGCACCGCTAAGACCCTAACGTTTTAGGGTGTTTTTGCAGTGCCTCAGTGTGAACAGGAAAGGCATTTTTACAGCGCTTTCAATTCACTTCAATGGAGAGGGGTGTTTTTGGAGCTTTTTTTTTTTTTTTCAGCACCCAAAAGCTGCTCCAAAGATACTGCTTGCAGGACTCAGTGTGATGAGCGTTTTAATAGCGCTATTTTTAACGCTAAAACGCTGTAAAAATGCTTCAGTGTGAAAGGGGTCTAAATGTTTACTACCTTGCAGAGTGAGATGTGACAGATTCCTAATTCTCCCATTCTGAGCACATGACATGTTAAGGACCGATCTGAGTGACCTATTAACCCCTTAAACCCCCCACGTTACCATCCCCCTTTTAAGTGCTACCCCACTAACCCCAAAAATACCAGGGACCACGTTGGGGAGTAAATTGGCCTTCCGGCCTTCTTTATTTAACCAATAAAATTAACATAAATAACCGTTTTTTTAAATAACATTTACATAACTATCTATACACTTATCCAAACCCTTGGTGGTCAAAAGGACCACCCCTCTTAACTTGGACACTGGGACAATACTTAACCTAGGCCTCAGCCGCAAGACACCGATTCGGAGGCAATATACCCGTCCTCAGTGACCTTAACCCTTTAACTCCTTCCTGGTTAACACAAGCCAACCGAAAGGTACACCCTAACCTCCCATACCACGTATGGGTACAAACTTTTTCTACCCCAACTACCAGACTTTTTAGTCTTACAGAGACCCAGAACACGCCAACCAGCCTAAAACCAGGGAGGGTGGGTGGGAAGCTTCCCCTTGGTTTCTAAAATGGAGGAGTGACCCACGTCACTTCCTCCACGCCAGGACCTGCTGCCGCCCCCGCCCCTCTAACAGGCCGGCCACCCCTTCCAGGCAGCCCGACCAATCGTCCCTGCCGGTCCCTCCCTGTCATGCGGCCCCTCCCCCAACTGCGTTGCTCCATGCCTTCCTTTCCTACTATGATTATGACACACAGCAATCCTCTCTAAATTGATTGTAAATATGTTTTCAGTGCTGTCCTACAAGCAGAGAACATCGCCCATCTACTGTAATCCTGGACTCCGCATCTTCAATAAAATATCCTAATTTTCTGCTGCTGAAATCAGATGTGTGTGTGTGCACTGGTTGTGAATGAGAGAGGGAACGTGAGGGAGGGGAGAGAAAGAGAGAAAGACAGAGGGAGAGAAAGCATGGCAAAGACACTGGGAGAGAGACAGAGAAAGAATGAATGAGAAAGACAGAGTGAGAGAGAAAGAGAGAGAATGGGTGAGACACTGGGAGAGAGAGAGAGAGAGAGAGAGAAGTGGAGAGACACTGGCAGAGAGAGACTGGGATGAGGAGAGAGAGAAAGAGAATGGGAGCGAGAGAGAGTTGAAGAGAGAGAGTTGGAGGGAGAGAGGGAGAATGGGAGACAGAGAGACTGGGAGGAGAGAGAGAGATAGACATTGGGAGAAAGGGAGGGGGTGAGAGACACTGGGAGTGGGGGAGACAAAGAGAGAGAGAGACATGGAGAAAAATAGACATTTGAAGGGAGAGAGACACTGGGAGGGAATGAGAGAGAGAGCAAGAGACTGGGGGAGAGAGAGAGACATTTGGAGGGAGAGAGAGACACTAGGAGCGTGGGAGATAGAGAGAGACTTGTAGAGAGAGAGAGAGAGCAGGAGAAAAAAAGAGAGAGAGGGAGAGAGAGACTCTAGGAGGGAATGAGAGAGAGAGAGAGCAAGAGACTGGGGGAGAGAGACATTGGGAGGGGGAGAGAGACACTAGGAGCGCAGGAGATAGAGAGAGACTTGGAGAGAGAGAGAGCAGGAGAAAAAAGAGAGAGAGGGAGAGAGGGAGAGAGAGACTCTAGGAGGGAATGAGGTAGATAATGAGAGACTTGGAGAGAGAGAGAATAAGAGAATGGGAGAGGCAGAGAGAGAGAGAAGTGGAGAGACACTGGCAGAGAGAGACTGGGATGAGGAGAGAGAGAAAGAGAATGGGAGCGAGAGAGAGTTGAAGAGAGAGTTGAAGAGAGAGAGTTGGAGAGAGTTGGAGGGAGAGAGGGAGAATGGGAGACAGAGAGACTGGGAGGAGAGAGATAGATAGACATTGGGAGAAAGGGAGGGGGTGAGAGACACTGGGAGTGAGGGAGACAAAGAGAGAGAGACTGGGAGAAAAATAGACATTTGAAGGGAGAGAGACACTGGGAGGGAATGAGAGAGAGAGAGCAAGAGACTGGGGGAGAGAGAGAGACATTGGGAGGGAGAGAGACACTAGGAGCGTGGGAGATAGAGAGAGACTTGGAGAGAGAGAGAGCAGGAGAAAAAAGAGAGAGAGGGAGAGAGAGACTCTAGGAGGGAACGAGGTAGAGAATGAGAGACTTGGGGAGAGAGAGAGAGAGAGCGAGAGAGAGAGGGAGAGTGGTAAATACAAAGAGAGAGACTGGGAGGGAGTGAGAGGGGGGAGAGAGAGAGTCTGAGAGAAATAGGGACATTGGGAGAGAGAGAGAAAGACACTGGGAGAAAGAAAGAGAATAAGAATGAGAAATACAGAGAGAAAGACACTAAGAAGAAAAGGGAGACAGATTGGGATAGATAGACATTCAGGGGGGGGGGGGGGGGGTAGAGACACTGGGAGAGAGTGAGAGCGAAAGACTGGGAGAGAGAGGGAATGTGAGGGTGGGTAAGGGAAAGGGAAAGAGAGAGACATTAGGAGGGAGAGAGAGAGAGACTAGGAGGGAGTGAGATAGAAAGAGACTTGGAGAGAGAGAGCAGGAAACAGAGAGAGAGAGAGAGAGAGAGAGAGAGAATGGGAGAGACAGAGGGATATAAAGAGACTGGGAGGGAGAAAGAGAAACACTAGGAGGGAGTGAGAGAGAGAGAGCGAGAGAGAGAGAGAGAGAGGAAGAGAGAATGGGAAAGAGAGGGAGAGCGGTAAATACAGAGAGCGAGAAGGAGAGAGAGAGAGACTGGGAGAAATACGGACATAGGGAGGGAGAGAGATAGTGAGACACACTGGGAAGGGAGGAGAGAGAGAGGCTGAAAGAGTTGTAGTGAGGAGGAGATGGATTGGAAAAAATTACTAGCAAAGAGAGAAAGGGGAAAAAAATGTGTTAGAAGGAATGAACGTAATGGGGTTAAAATGAAGGAAAAGAAAAGGAAGAAAGTGGATAAGTCAGTAGAAAAGAAAGAAAGGGAGAAGAAGTATGGGAGGTAGAAAAGGAAGGAACAAGACGTTTCTGAAGGATGAGATACAAATAAAAAAGAAGACAGAGAGATGGGGAAATATAGAAGAGCGAGAAATAAAAAAGAGGAAGGAGAAAAGGGAAAATATAGAAGTGGGGTCAAATGGAGAAGGAAGAAAGTGTGAAGAGAAAAGACTTTGATAGCTCTGCAGTGAAGTAGTAAGTGTGGTTGGCACAATTCAGGAAACTTTAGCATGGCAGATTCAGGTCCCCTACACGAGGAATAACTGTACTGAGAAATTACATTACACTAATGCTCTGCCATTAATGTCATTACTTGATTTGTGTTCCTAATGGTGTACTACTCAATTATTCATAGCAGAATGATTTGTAAGACACTTCTATAATATGATAAAAAAAGAAAAGGATCCCAACAGTGTACAGAGCACCGATTTTTAAAGTGCCCCCCACCGAACAGTCGCACATACCTCCTCTGTGCTCTGGAGTAAGATGCTACAAGGCTTCAAGTCCGTCTACCAGCACCTTATATTCCAAAACCCTTCCTGCTCTATCTGAGAATATTTATCACATCATTTGACTTATTGTTCACCCATGTAATAATAATGACTACTTCTATGTACGTTATTACTACATTTTATTAAAAGATTTAATTTAAATGTTCATATTTACTAGTTAACAATGTGTTTTTATTATTAACTATATCATTAGACTTTATTAATAAGGAGCTCGAACCTGTGCCTAATAATTAAATTAATTACAATTTTAATCTTTAATGTATTATTTAAGTATTTAATAGTTTTAATATCATTTAAAACTTTTTTATTATTATTTCTGTTTCAGCCCAGGCTCAAATGTTCATATGGCAAATGTTGTCTTCTTCAAGGACTGGTGTTCTATCATTAAAATGCATTAACCCAAACTCCTTGGCCTCCCCAACCCATAACTGCTCACCTATCTCAGCAACACAGCTGTGGCCATGGCTTTGTTTATTGCTGCCCATGGCATTACACTTCATTGCTAACCAACCTGAGCAGTAAGCAATCATAAAGTTGCATTAGGCCTTTTCCTGCGTGTCTTGTGAGATGGCTCTGTATGATTGTTAGTGGCTTAGTGCATAGGCTCAGCCAGTGATTTTCAGAATGCTGTTCATTCGAAAAACATTTTTCATCCTGTTCTTCTGAATGTTCTCATCAGTGCAGTTAAAAACTAATGCAAAACGAACCGCTAATGTTTAGAAAATCAAACCAATGTTCTTACATTCTACTTTGAAATTCTATTAGTGTAAGGCCAACTTAAGGCAGTGGATGACTGTCACTGGGACCTTTTATTGGGACTAAATACAGTCAACTACTTTAGGTGACCGCGATATTGTGTCAATCTCGCTACCTTTCTCTGCGAAATTGGCCACTTACCGGCCCCGTCACGGGAGCCAGCGCCGAACCAGCTCGCCACGATGGGGAAAAAGCAGTCATAGAAGCGACGGGGATCCGACTTGGACGCTCGCTTGTCCCCACTCCTTTCCTGACCGGCCGGGCAGCGTGCTTGGATACGGGTCTGGTATGGATTGTGGGGGGACCCCCACGCCGTTTTTTCGGAGTAGGGGGGTCTCCTTGCAATCCATACTAGACCTAAGGGCCTGGTATGCCCCTGGGGGGGAACCCATGCCGTTTTTTTATTTAAAATTTGGCGTGGAGTTCCCCCTAATGATTCATACCAAACGCACAGCTAGAATTGGCGGGAATTCAAGTCGGATCCCCGTCCCTTCTATGACGCGCTCGCTGGAATGTGCTTTTACTATTCCAGCGAGTGCGAGATGTCGGCACCATGTCGCCGAGAATCAGCGCGATGCCGTCGTGCTGGAAACACATTCTTGGCAACAGGTATTGTAGCCCTTTCATGGTAGGGACAGGTATCGGTGAGCTAAATACCCTTGTTGAAAAACTAAAAAAAATCATAGCACTCGCAAAAAAAAAAAAATGCAGACTTTAGATGCAATAATTCATAAACAATTCAAAAAGTCCAAAAATTGTAATATGTGATGTGCTCCAATATTAAAGTGCAGTCGTGCTCCAAAACTCAAGGTGCGCCACACTCCCTCCTGTGTACCCACTCACCGGATGGAATGGACCCCTAGCTTTTCAGTCTGGGGGTCGTTCAGGCTTTGAGAAGTTGGCCAGGGATAGCTAGATCAGATCAGTGCATCAAGAAGATCTCCGTAATTTGTAAACATCAAGGCCTGGATTCACGTAACACTTATGCCGACATATCTACAGATGCGCTGCGTAAGTGTCAATGTGCACCGCCGTATCTATGCGCCATGCCCATAGAAATAGATACGCCTGAAAATAGGCTTCCTACGACCGACGTAACTTTCCTACGCCGGCATATCTTGGGTGCATATTTACGCTGGCCGCCTCATTGCAAATATGCAAATGAGGGAGATACAGCGATTCACGAACGTAGTTGCGCCCAGCGCATAATATACGTGGTTTGCGTAAGGCTTACGTCCGGCGTATAGTTATTCCACCTAAAGGAGGCGCATCCAATGCAAAGGTATGGACGACAGAACAGCCGTCGTATTTTAAGAAATAATAAAAAGAAAAGGTGCCATAGTGAAGTACTGTTGACCAAGAAGTTAATTGCGCAAGTGGACAAGTACTTACAAACTCAAGGTTAAAAATAGGCATGAATCCAGCAACAGTTTAAAACAGCAGGCGAATGCCATCAGCGTGCGTTCCAATCGAAAACCGCAAGTGACATCTCATGAATTTGGAACTGGAAATTGCGTCAATGTATTTCGCCCTCCCACAGGGCATCTTCAAAGGATTGTTAACGTTTACATGCACTTTAAAGCTAACTCTTCAGGTGGGGAAGAGGTGTAAGATCAAAGTTCACATTTGTAGTGTAAATGTAAAATAATGCATTTGGGTGGCAAAAATACGAATGCAATCTACTCAATGGAGGATGAACCACTGGGGGAATCAAGGATAGAAAAAGACCTTGGGGTCCTAGTAGTTGATAGGCTCAGCAATGGCATGCAATGCCAAGCTGCTGCTAACAAAGCAAACAGAATATTTTCATGCATTAAAAAGGGGATTAATTTAAGAGATAAAGCAGTAATTCTCTTCCTCTACAAGACTCTGGTCCGGCCACACCTGGAGTATGCTCTCCAGTTCTTGGCATCAGTCCTCAGAAAGAATGTACTGGAAATGGAGCGAGTACAGAGAAGGGCAACAAAACTAATAAAGGAACTGGAGGATATTAGTTATGAAGAAAGGTTATGAGCACTGAATTTATTCTCTCTGGAGAAGTAGCATGAGAGGGGATATGATTTCAATTCACATATACCGTACTGGTGACCCCACAATAGGGATAAAACGTTTATGCAGAAGGGAGTTTAATAAGACACGTGGCCTCATTAAAATTTGAAGAAAAGAGGTTTAACCTTAACCACTTAAGCCCCGGACCATTTTGTTGCTAAATGCCCAGGCCAGGTTTTGCGATTCGGCACTGCGTCGCTTTAACAGACAATTGCGCGGTCGTGCGACGTGGCTCCCAAACAAAATTAGCGTCCTTTTTTCCCCACAAATAGAGCTTTCTTTTGGTGGTATTTTATCACCTCTGCGGTTTTTATTTTTTGCACTATAAACAAAAATAGAGCGACAATTTTGAAAAAAATGCAATATTTTTTACTTTTTGCTATAATAAATATCCCCCAAAAACATATATAAAAAAATGTTTTTTTCCTCAGTTTAGGCCAATACGTATTCTTCTACCTATTTTTGGTTAAAAAAAAATCGCAATAAGTGTTTATCGATTGGTTTGCGCAAAATTTATAGCGTTTACAAAATAGGGGATAGTTTTTTTGCATTTTTATAAAAAAAAATGTACTACTATTGGCGGCGATCAGCGATTTTTTTCGTGACTGCGACATTATGGCGGACACATCGGACAATTTTGACAAATTTTTGGGACCATTATCATTTTCACAGCAAAAAAATGCATTTAAATTGCATTGTTTATTGTGAAAATGACAGTTGCAGTTTGGGAGTTAACCACAGGGGGCACTGTAGGAGTTAGGGTTCACCTAGTGTGTGTTTACAACTGTAGGGGGGTGTGGCTGTAGGACTGATGCCATCGATCGAGTCTCCCTATAAAAGGGATCACTCGATCGATACGCCGCCACAGTGAAGCACGGGGAAGCCGTGTTTACATACAGCTCTCCCCGTTGTTCAGCTCCGGTGGAGCGATCGCGACGGGGCGGCTATAAACTAATAGCCGCGCCGTCGTCCCGGTTCGCTCCCCGCGGGAATCTGCCCGCCGCACGCAGCGGGGGGTCCTGATCGGACCCCCGACCCGCGGAAAGGCAAGGACGTATATATACGCCCTTCTGCCTGTCCGTGCCATTTTGCGGACGTAAATAGTCGCGCGGCGGGCGTTAAGTGGTTAAACTGCGTAGAGGGTTCTTTACTGTAAGAGTGGCAAGGATGTGGAATTCCCTTCCACAGGCGGTGTTCTCAGCGGGGAGCATCAATGGTTTCAAGAAACTATTAGATAAGCACCCGAACGACCACAACATACAGGGATATACAATGTAATACTGACATATAATCACACACATAGGTTGGACTTGATGGACTTGTGTCTTTTTTCAACCTCACTTACTATGTAACATAAAGAAGCCATTAGTGGTCCATCATCAGTTTATTTTAAATGTGTAGACACTATCCTGCTGACAATAAGATTTTTGACAAACAGAAAAGAGGTGAGCTTGTCAGTCAATCAGAAATGCAGCAAAAAAATAAGTATCGGTAGTTACATATTTATGCATTTTGCTTCATTACAGGAGCAACTGCACAAAGGAGGGCTCCCATATTTTTACAATATGCATTTTTATTATGTTTTATTTATGAAGAGCCAACATATTTTGCTGCATAGACATCATGGCCTGTCTAAACTACTTGGCTTCAAACACTAAACCCTTGTCACTCAAGTTTCTGACCTCATACGACTTGCATCACTTCTGTAAATAATTCATCTCACACAAATCCAGGACCTAAGTGACTATGGTGTCAGGACTTTGGGAGAAAACAAAATATTTTTTCCTAATACTTTTTAAATTTATAAATTATATAGCCACTAAACCCCGAAACGTAATTTATCAGATATGAAACCGAGAAGGTCAAATGAACCCAATGCTGATTGCATTAAAATTTCATACAACTTGTGTGAAGAGTCTCCAGGAAGTCTATATCAAATTTATTGGGAATGTCCTAACATCTGTCCTTTATGGAAACATCCAAAGCCCTTGTGGAAACCCTTTTTGCCCTTCCAATTGCGCTAGACCAGGGGTCTCCAAACTATGCCCCTCCAGTTGTTCAGGAACTACAATTCCCATCATGTCTGTGAATGTCAGAGTTTTACAATGCCTCATGGGACGTGTAGTTCCGCAACAGCTGGGGGGCCGTAGTTTGGAGATCCCTGCTCTAGACCAAACTCACTATCTTTTGGGCTTACCTATACCAAACTTGACCAAATTAGCTACAATGTTAAATAACCACATTTTAACTGAAGCCAGGTGTTTTTTATCCCTAAAATGGAGAAAGATGCCTCCACCATTAAAAGACGACCTCTATAAATACATACAAATAGGTAGATTCACAAAGAGTTAGGCCGGCTTATCAGTAGATAAGCCGATCTAACATAGAATCTACGCCGGCGTTTGTTTAAGCGTATGCTCAAACAGAGATACACTTAAACAAAGCTAAGATAGGCCGGCTTGCACCGTTCTATCTTAGCTTGCAATTTTTCGGATGGCCGCTAGGTGGCGCTTCCATTGCGGCCGGCGTAGATTATGTAAATGAGGGGATACGCCGATTCACGAACGTACGACAGGCCGACGCAGTCGTATTACGTTGTTTCCGTAAGGGATATTCCGTCTAAAGTTAGAGCTATGCTCTAGTGGACTAGTAATGTTAAAGTATGGCCGCCGTTCCTGCCGCGAGGTTCTAATTTTTTACGTCGTTTGCGCAAGTCGTCCGCGAATCGGGAGTTACGTCGTTTACGTCCACGAAATCAATAGACCCGTACAGCGTACTTAGCCGCAATGTGCACTGGGAAATGTAGTCGCCCGGCGCATGCGCAGTGTCAAAAAACTTCAAAAAACGTGAGGTCAAGCCTCATTTCCATACAACACGCCCCCCTCCAAGTCATTTGAATTAGGCGCCCTTACGCCCGCTCGTTTGAGGCTACGCCGCCGTAGATTAGCAGGTAAGTAGATTGAAAATCACTACTAGCCTAACTAATTTACGGCGGTGTAGCCTAAACAGGCTAGGCTACGACGCCCTAAATTTAATCCAATCTACGTGAATCTACCTAATAGTTTTTACCTTGGAATTTATACCTATTAGACCAGGGATCCTCAAACTACGGCCCTCCAGCTGTTGTAGAACTACACATCCCATGAGGCATTGTAACACACTGACATTCACAGACATGACTAGGCATGGTGGGATTTGTAGTTCCTGAACAACTGGAGGGCCGTAGTTTGAAGACCCATGTATTAGACTAACTAATCCTATTGGTAAATTGAATAAAGTCTGGTGTCCTTGGCACATAACTTAACCTTATCTGTAGATCTACAACTTTTTCTCTGAATATTTACGGAGAATCTGCATCGCAATTGCATTTGTCCAGCAGGGAGGAGTCTGTAATTCCCTCTCTTCTCCCATGGTTCCCAACAACCACTGTGTCCCATGATAAATGCGTAAGGGTCTCCGTTCTGACTGTGAAGGTCTGATAAGTCTGATGCCACTGGCTAGTGAGGGTGCAGGCTGTGGAAAGGTCCATCCAGACCCAAAGCATGCTTCAAAAATGGGAAGAGATAGTCCAGCAGCCGCACACCTCACCCAACCGAGTGGTTAGCAGATGAAAGCAGGTAAAAGCAGCCTCAGCTTAATTCATCCAGACCACAACTCCAACATGTTTCGCCCCACCCATGGGGCTTAATCAATGAGATGAAGGTCTTCTTCCTAAATACACTCACCGCTTTGCCTTGCTTCATCTTCTTCTATTTCTCTCTTACATTCTTTCTTTTCCATTTTTCATTTTTCTTCCAGTCACATCTAAGTGCTTTAGGATACAATGGTGTATGTTAGTTTATTACAAAATGTTTTTGTGATAACATGTTATAACACACAATTCACAAGACTATTTGGATACTGTATATGTCATTGGCAGTTGTTGGAAATCTCTTAATCTCTCATTGTCCTTAAAGATTATTTTAGAGGCGACAACATGTATAATCGATTTATTTAAATATAAAAGATGTCCTTGAAGTAAATGCGATGTAGCTTCTTTATAGTTGGATATGTATCTAAATTTTCACCCACATCCACTGTAACACTATGCAAATGCACATGTATTATTTTTTTTCAATAAATAGAAAGATTTAAAAAAAGATCCATATAATGTGTGTAACTGCTTTACAAGGGTTTTGTAATTGAATGTGGGCACCTGACCATTAAACTGATGTGAGCTTGTTGGACATCCTGTTCCAATACCATTACCTCTACTATGAAGCCTTCCTTTGTGACTGCCTCCACCCTCCACAATATTTTTGAGGTGTGTGTGGGAATTCGTGCTCATTTAGCCAAAACCGCATTCGTGAGGTCAGCTACTGATGTTGGGGTTAAGGGATTCCAAGAGGGCAGAGCGGTGGAAGGTCTTGAACCTGTATCCAATATTTATCCTTGTATGTCGCACTGGGGACATTTACCTTCTAATTGTGTCCTTGGAACCATTGGTACAAGGACTTAAAGTAAGGGAGAATCAAAAATTAGGAGTTGTAGCTCCTAAAAGTATAGTAAATCTTCAACTTGTCCTGGTGATAACTGTCTAAGAAGAGATTTGTCTAACTTTCATACAGGGTATATATATCTATCTATATATATATAGATATATATATACATATATAGGGCCAGATTCACAAAGAGAGTACGCCGGCGTATCTACTGATACGCCGGCGTACTTTCAAATTTGCCGCGTCGTATCTTTAGTTTTAATCCTCAAACCAAGATATGACGGCTTCTGGCTTCGATCCGACAGGCGTACGGCTTCGTACGCCTTCGGATGGTAGGTGCAATACTTCGGCGCCCGCTGGGTGGAGTTCGCGTCGTATTCCGCGTTGGGTATGCTAATTAGCTTTTTTCGTCGATCCACGAAGGTACGCGCGGCCGTCGCATTCTCTTACGTCGTCGCTAGTTGGCTTTTCCCGGCGTATAGTTAAAGCTGGTATTTTGCGGCGTATAGATAGACTTGCCATGTTAAGTATGGCCATCGTTTCCGCGTCGAAATTTGAATTATTTTTTTGCGTAAGTCGTCCGTGAATAGGAAAGGATGTAAGTCACGTCTAAGTTAAAAAAATGACGTCGTTGCGACGTCATTTCGCGCAAAGCACGGCAGGAAATTTCAAAACGGAGCATGCGCAGTTCATTCGGCGCCGGGACGCGCTTCATTTAAATGAATCACGCCCCCCTACCCACCGATTTGAATTCCGCCGCCAGAAATACACTACGCCGCCGTAACTTATGGCGCAAAATCGCTGAGGATTCAAAATTCTGCCAGGTAAGGTACGGCGGCGTAGCGTATCACTGATACGCGGCGCAAGTGTAAATATCTGTGAATCTGGCCCACAATCTCTATCTATATATATATATATATATATATATATATATATATATATATATATATATATATATATATATATATATATATCTGTATATAGATATATATATCTATCTGTATATAGATATATATCTATATATAGATATATATATACATTATATATCTATATAAATATAATTATATTGTGCTAGTATCCAATGTCAAAGGGACAATGATCATGTGACATCCTGAGTAAACCTAAAAGCCCCAAAAAATGTGACTTTAGATACTATTTCATTATTGGTTGAACATGCTTTTCAAAGGTTCATCCCAAAAAGAGGGACAATCCCCTTTACCGACACTGGACCAGATGTTGACAGCTCCAGACTCTCAGGCCCCGTACACACGTCCGAGGAACTCGACGGGCAAAACTCATCGTTTTGCTCGTCGAGTTCTGTGTGAAGCCGCCGAGGATCTCGGCGAGCCAACTTTCCTCATTGAACAACGAGGAAATAGAGAACATGTTCTCTATTTGACTCGACGAGGAACTCGTCGGCTTCCTCGGCCGAAAGTGTAAAGCCTCGTACACACGGCCGAGGAACTCGACGTGCCAAACACATCGAGTTCCTCGGCCAGTTCAGCCCTGAAGCCGCCGAGGAGCTCGGCGGGGCGAGAGCTCCCATAGAACAACGAGGAAATAGAGAACATGTTCTCTATTTCCTCGTCGAGCTCCTCGTCGGCTTCCTCGGCTGAAAGTGTACACACGACCAGTTTCCTCGGCAGAATTCAGCCAGAAACTCGGTCGGAAGCTGAATTCTGCCGAGGAAACTGGTCGTGTGTACGGGGCCTAACACGACCGAGTTTCTCGGCAGAATTCAGCTCCGATCAAGTTTCTGGCTGAATTTTGCCGAGAAACTCGGTCGTGTGTACGGGGCCTTAGGCTTCTCCAATAGCCATTAGAGGGTGATGTCATAGTGTGCCCTTGTTAAAATACATGTAATCATTTGCATTCAGCATCAAATGCCATCGTATTTAGGGTAATGAAGATTATTTATCTTGTGTGCTTTGTACATGTGTATGTTTGTTTTTGTTTGTTTTTTGTGTGTATTTGTGTACTGTGGTTTTAGAATTTTTTTATTTTAATATTTTTTTACTCTTAATTTTCTTGTATAACAGGTCCAATATTGTTTTTTTTTCACTTCTTTTTTGTTTACAGACTTTTTTATTTGGTACAAAATGGTGGTACAAAAAGCAAAATGGCATACAAAAAAAGAGTACACATAAAAAAATGTCCAGGGCCTGGTACACACGATAGGATTGATCCGCGGATACGGTCCTCCGGACCGTATCCGCGGATAAGTCCTCTGGCGGATTTGGATCCGTTGGCATGTACTCACCATCGGATCCAAATCTGCGCGCAATTCAACCGTGGTGACGTGTCGCGCCGTCGCCACGATGATGATGCGGCGACGTGCGCGACGCTGTCATATAAGGAAATCCACGCATGCGTCGAATCATTATGACGCATGCGAGGGACGGGTTCGGACAGATCGATCCGGTGAGTCTGTACAGACCACCGGATCGATCCGCTGGAGCCGATTCCAGCGGATAGATTTGTTAGCATGCTAACAAATTTTTATCTGCTGGAAATTGGAAATATCCGCGGATAAATATCCGCTGGAACGTACACACCAGGGGATCTATCCTGAAACCGATCCGCTGAGATTTTTCAGCGGATGGATCCTCTCCTGTGTACGGGGCCCAGGAGTAAAAAAATAGACAATAGTAAACTATACAAATCTTATGTAACATTAATAAAACATAGTTCTAAAGAGTAGAGAATTAAGATGAGGGTCAAAAAGTAGATCTAAAACCATAAGTGTTATTAGGATAAACAGATCAGCAAAAGGAATTATGCGATTTAGATGGGATTAAAGAAAGTAGCAGAATGTTCAAACCATGGGTGCCATTTTTTATTATATATATGGATCGAATTTTGAACAATGTAATAGATTTTATCCATAAGGTTTATATTGTTAATTCTCGTTTTCAATTGATCTAATGGAACTGTGGGGGATTTCCAGTGAAAAGCAAACAGCCAGTGGATCGCAACACAGATTGTGTGGAGGTCCAATATTGTTTCAACCAGCTTTCGAAAACTATCAGAAGCCTTTTACAGCAAAGAAGGCTGAAAACACTTTCATTTAGCCCTCAATTACTCCACTGCATTTTGCCAAAATTGAATTTTTTTTTGGTGATCTCTCTATTTTCATAGAAATATTAGAGAAATTAAAGCTCACAATTTTGCTCATCTCTAGTTAAGGGATGGCAACAAGTACAAAGTGACTGCAATTACTTTTTGCAATTTTAGTTGGTTGTGGCTGGTACCCTTTAACCGATAAAAAGGCCAGTTTGGTTACTTCACGTCACGCATTGCTCTTCACATTATGAAATAAGCCAGGAGACATTAGACTGACAGTTTTCTCTATGCATTCCACTGCCCTAGATATCTACCCAGCACTGAGTCTGTATTCCAGCTCCTCGCAGCCTGTACTGTACTCCTCTTATTACACAAATTAAAATAAAGTCCAGTGATTTTTGGTGATAAATCCGTTCTGACATTGGAATCGCAGTCATCCTGCCAGGACAGGCACGAGGCGCCATGATCTTGACGGTCCTCGCTACTAAGAAATGTTTCCAGTAGCCTTTAGAAATAAATATTTTTATTTTTTTTAGCAAAAGCTCATCAGGGATGTTTGTTGATCTGGGCCGGGGCTGTTGTCTGGGGTCTCACTGTGAAAGGTTACAGAGAGAAATTCCCCCTCGCTGCAGCATTCGAGCAGCTTGGCAAGAGGACAGACAACAGAGTCTGGTATCCCAGCTGTGCCGAGCATTGATTGCTTTTGCCTAAAGCAGGGATGCTGTCATCTTCGTCCGTAGGTTGACTCATGTATTGACAAAGGGCTGCAAGCCAATACACACACTGCTGTGCATGCCTCAACTCTGCTCTTTCCACAATGCTTTCCCAATGGAGAGCAGCTGTACGAGGACCGTCTACTTAGCAAATCTCTCTATTTAGGGAGTAATTGCTAGCAGGAGGAACTAAAAGCTTGTCATGCACAAAGTCTCACTTTCTTAAGGGACCCCATTAGCTCTGGAGCTCAGAAGACACATCGATCCTGGTCCAACTCTCTCCGCAATTATGTGCGATCCTCACTGCGCTTGCGGTTGGCAAAAGACAGCCCTTGGATTTCATTATAATGCTCAGAATGTTGCCATCCCATTGGCCGTGGGATCGCCCTACAGTAGAATGAAGTTTGCGGGTCGTTGGGGCACTACGCAGAAAAGCCCCAGCAGGATGATGGAGCAGTTTGCGGGGTCGGCCAGGGAATGTTGTGCAGAGTGTACCTGCTCCCAAAAATGGCTCACCCCTTTCCAGGTACCTATTTTTTTTTCCTTTTTGGGGTTACTAACCGTTACATAAAAATAAGCTTTTTGAAGTTCAATCAGTTTTTGATTAATTTATACAAATCTGTATACCTAGGAGGTGCCTAAAAATTTTGACAATGGACCTACTATATTTCAACCAATGAGAATCCATATCTTATCTTATTAGACTCCAGTAGATTGAAATCTGGTTGCTACGGGTTATCCCACCTTATTATTTCTCGTTGCTAATCATATTTTCCTATTTGTTAATGCCTGGTGGAATGATTATTTATGTACTTACATATCACTTAATCAGCTTGCACAAATTATACATTCATTTTATATAAGAACATTTTCAACGACCGCTATCTCAAAAATCACTAGATGCTCGGGTACAGGCATTAAAAAATAATTGTTTTTGGATTAATAGCTACATAGATGTCAGCTAACATCACTCATTTTTTGGGGATTTGAAGTTTGGGTCAGTTTATTTTTTTCCTCGGCTAGTGAAATGTTTGCTGGTTGTTAATACAGGGTTAGTATTTCTCAAAATACAGTTTTTTGTGTTTTTATATACATATATATATATATATATATATATATATATATATATATATATTAGTGTGTGTGTGTGTGTGTGTGTGTGTGTGTGTGTATATATATATTCCTTGTACATGAATATCCTCTTATCTTGTATTGTACCCTTAATTTTTGAAATGTTATTAAAAATTAAAAGCTAGAATACAAACGAGTAGATAGATTTCTACTAATATTGTGTAATTAGTGGGTTTTTTTTTAACAGTCTTTCAAGACAGTGGGGTAGATTCAAAAAGCGATTGCGTCTGCGTAACCATAGTTACGCAGCGCAATTGCTTACTTGTGCCGGTGTATCGAATGCTCCTGATTCAGGAACCTCGATACGCCGACTGCAGCCTAAGATATGACTGGCATAAGGCTCCTTATGCCTTCATATCTTGGGCTGCATTCTTACGCAGGCTGCTAGGTGGCGTTCCCGTTGTGGTCAGTGTAGAGTATGCAAATTGCATACTAACGCCGATTCACAACTGTACGCGCGCCCTGCGTACGCAGTTTACGTCGTTTGCGTACGTCGGATTTTGCGTAAGGCTGCCCCTGCTATTAGCAGGCGCAGCCAATGCTAAGTATACCCGTCGTTCCCGCGTTGCGAAATTTGAAAATTACGTTGTTTGCGTAAGTGAATCGTGAATGGCGCTGGACGCCATTCCCGTTCACTTTGAAGCAAATGACGTCCTTGCAACGTCATTTACCGCACTGCACGTCGGGAAAGTTTCCCGACGGAGCATGCGCACTACGCTCGGCGCGGGAACGCGCCTAATTTAAATGATCCACGCCCCCTACGGGATCATTTAAATTACGCACGATTACGCCGGGCATTTTTCAGGAGCGCCCACGCAATTTACGGAGCTACTGCTCCGTGAATCGAGCGTAGCGCAGGTAATTTACGGAGGCGCAGCGGCAAAACGGTGCGCTGCGCCTCCGTAAAAAATGCGCAAATGTACCTGAATCTACCCCAGTGTTGCTTGTGAAAGGCTTCACCAGAACAAATGTGTGTTCCTGGAAATTCAAAATGTGAAAGTTTTGACGTGTTATTCACTTGGCCAATTTTGCTAATTTCTAAAGACAAATAATCCTTATTTTAGCAGAATACACTATTACTGTGACTCTGTGCTAATTGGGAATAATATTAACAATAATTACTGTTAAGTGTTTTTATTTTGTTTTTACATTTTTGTGTTTAATAATGTGCTAAGACAATAAACATCTCTAATAATGGTATAATGACTTTCTTTATGTCTGCCTTGACCTTAAGGGTAGCTCTAATTAGACATTTCTTCCTTTTTAGCGATTCCTAGTTATACTTGTTCTTAAAGTGTGCTGTTAAAAGTGCACCCAGCTTGTTGCAATGAGTTATGTGATAAGTTGCAGGTCACTTACCAGTGTGCTTATAATATAGTGTGTCACATGAACCAACAGGGTTATACTACTATAAAAAAAAAAATCTTTCTGTTATAGAATAGTAGTATGCATATTTTAGGGAGTGTGTATTCTGTGAACGTACAACATCTACTTCTATGTAGTTGGAACGAGTTTGGCTTGGCAGAATCTAAACAACTGTTACGCCTTATACACACGATCTGTTTTCTCAGCGGTAAAAAGTCAGCCGGTGACTTGTAGTTAAGGTTCCCCTATCGAGATGGTTCCTGTAAGGACTGCGCAGGCGCAATCCTTGTCGACTGAAATCTCCGAACCTCGGCCGGCATCCAGGCTCATTTCTTAACCACTTGCTTACTGGGCACATATACCCCCCTCCTGCCCAGGTGAAATTTCAGCTTTCGGCACTGCATCGCTTTAACTAACAATTGCGCGGTCGTGCGACGTGGCTCCCAAACAAAATTGACGTCCTTTTTTCCCCACAAGTAGAGCTTTCTTTTGGTGGTATTTGATCGCCTGTGCGGTTTTTATTTTTTGCGCTATAAACAAAAAAGTGAGACAATTTTGAAAAAAATACAATATTTTTTACTTCTTGCTATAATAAATATCCCAATTTAAAAAAAAAAAAACATTTTTTTTTCTCAGTTTAGGCCGATACGTATTCTTCTACATATTTTTGGTAAAAAAAAAAAAAAATCGCAATAAGCGACTGGTTTGCGCAAAAGTTATAGCGCTTACAAAATAGGGGACAGAATTATTATTTTTTTATTATTTTTTTTTTACTAGAAATGGCGGCGATCTGCAATTTTTAATGGGACTGCGACGTTATGGCGGACACATCGGACACATTTTTGGCGCCATTCACATTTATACTGCGATCAGTGCTATAAATATGCACTAATTACAGTATAAATGTGACTGGCATTGAAGGGGTTAACACTAGGGGGTGAGGAAGGGGTTAAATGTATCCCTGCTTAGTGTTCTAACTGTAGGTGGAGGGGGGGGTGACTGGGGGAGGTGACCGATCTGTGTCTCTATGTACAAGAGACACAGATCGGTCTCCTCTCCAGAGACAGCACCGCTGTCTCTGTGTAAAACGGCAATGAGAGATGATCTCATATGTTTACATATGAGATCCTCTCTCATTGGCCGCACAGATCGCCTCGCGAACGGCCACTCTGATTGGCTGTTCGCGGCGATCTGTAATTGGCTGTGTCCGAGGGACACGGCCAACACAGATTTTCCCCGCAGCGCGCTCTGGAGCGCGCGCGGGGACCGCCCTAAGGGGCGGACGTCAATTGACGGCAGTTTGGCAATTGGGATCCGCACTGTAGCCGTCAATTGACGGCAGGCGGATCCCAAGTGGTTAATATCCCCGTGGATTGGAGGATGTTAAAAAAAGAGCCAGGAGGCCGAGCGAGCGGAGCGAGCCGTCCCAGCGAAGCGAGGACGTGAGGCCGACTGGCCACTTTCCTCAAATTCCACGTCGCCCTGGATGTCGGCCGAAGTTCGGAAATTTCCGTCGGCAAGGATTGTGCCTGCGCAGTCCTTACAGGAACCATCTCGATAGCCGGGACCATATCGTCAGATCACCGGGAAAACCGAAGGGAAAACCAAGAACCTGCTCTGTAGCCAGGTAGCTACACACAGCCAGCCTGCTCTGTAGGTACACACAGCCAGGTTTCCCGACAGGAAAGCTGCCATGAGAGCTTTGGTCGGGAAACCCATCCGTGTGTATGCTCCACCGCAGGTTTTCCCCATAGGGAAACTGCCGGCTTAAAAACCGCCCGGAATCCCGGCGGGAAAAATGAGAACATGTTCTCTTTTTTCCCACCAGTTTTCCTGTCGGGAAAACTGTGATGGAGCATACACACGGCCAGGATTCCCAGCCAAAAGCTCTCATGGCAGTTTTCCTGCCAGGAAAACCAGTTGTGTGTACGAAGCATTACTGTTTGCAAATTTGAGTAAACCTTGGGTTTTGATGCTTTCGGGGGTGCTTAGGTAGATATTGCAATGTATTTGCATTCAGCTAGTACTGCCTGTAATTTTTTATTTTTTTTTATTATATACTTTGCTTTTATTTTATCTACTTTTTTTGTAAAGCGTGAGAGAGGCACTTACTGTAAAAGTATGTAGTACGCAAAAAGAGCTTGGGAGACCAGAGCAGGTAGCAAAAGTCTTACCAGAGATTGGGTTGAACTTTCCAAAGTTGGTGAGCCTGTGATTGACAGGGGGACAGAGGTGGCACACAAAACCATACTGAACTTTAAGAGGAGCTCCTGCCCCCCCCCCCCCCCAATTTTTTTTAAAAGTCAGCAGCTACAAATAAAGTATTAGAGTACTTACCTGTCTAGTAATCAAGCGGTGTCATCACCGTGCCAATTTTTCAATCTGCTATCGGGTGCTGGCAGCGCCATCTTGACTAAGGCAAACCAGCAGTGAAGCGAACTGAGCCGGAAGTGGGAGCAAGTTCCTAGCAAAACCAGCTACCCGCTCCCCCCCCCCCAAAAAAAAGGTGCCAAATATGGCAGCGAAGGAGGGAAAGAGGCAGACAAGCAGAGATTCCCCTTTTTGGGTGGAGCTCCGCTTTAAGACAGTAGTTTAATAGTAGCACACGGTGCACCACTAGAAGATATGGGGCTAACAATAATATGGTTTGATAGTGACAGGTCCACAAATGATTACCTTATATAGTAATATGGTCCTCTAAACAAGCAACAGTGACTTAACAACAAGGTGGCAAAGAGGGGCATTTCTGACGATAACTGGATTAAATTGTTAGACAATGTGGGAAACAAATGGGCAGTAATGAAAATATGAGAGCAGCAGATGGATAATTATGACAATATTCAGGCAACACATGGGAAACCAAGAGAATATTTTGCCAATGAATGGGCAAACATGGCAATATGGGAGCAACACATGGGCAATCGTGACAATATGTGGCCAACAAATAGGCATTATGGCAATATGATAGCAGTGACAATAAAAAAAGGGCAATAGTGATGATAATAGTGACAATAAGAAAAACACTTGTTCTAACATTGTGAACCCTCCATCCCCTCCCTACCTTATTCCAGGACAGTCCTTGTTTCAAGAAGATGCTGTAGTGCTCCATGCTACTAAAAGGACACATATGACCGCATAGAGAAGCTAAAGATGGATAGAGCACCACAGCCCATACCTCCTCCCGGCTCCTTCCTTCTTTCCAGTGCCAGCTTGCCACTGTCATATACTAGCTGACAGGAGCAGTAACACTACAAATGTCTTGATGTCTGCCATTTTGGGTACACCAGTTCCCGGAGATATGTGAACATTCACACTAGGTATTGTCATCTATTGACCCCAGTGCCCACTTTTTGGCCTTTTAGTTTTTAATAGAACAGGGAAGGGTTCAGACCTTTTTCAGGCTTTAATTACTATGTGCATCTTTGTTTGGGAGATTCTGTCTCACTTTCTGTCAATGATGGTACCATGTACCTGGCTGGAGGCTGAGATGACACAAGTGCTTTCCTTACACCTCTGATCCAGGCACCCCTGGAGATGGACACAGAAAGTGAGAGGGCACCGAGTAGTAAAGTGTCCAATCCACAGAAGCTCACTTCTGGAGGCAGGTCTTGCTGTAAAGTGTCAAGAGTCAAACCAGAAGTCAGCTGGCTAGGACACTAAGGACTAAGGAGTCGGACACTAGAAATTACAGCAGATTGGAAGCAAGTTCTGGATAGGTGGGGTCAGTGGCTGAGTAGAGAGACAAGCAAGGGCGATAGCAAGCAAAGCTGTGGTCAGAGGACAAGTTGATGTCACACCAGAAGATCAACAGAGGTAAGCTGTAGTCAGAAGTTAGCCTAGCTCAAACTGGGAATCAGCGGGGCCAAGTTGTGGTCAGGAGCTAACCAGGGTAGTATGTTGGGGAGGTGCAGCCGGTCCACACCCAAATGGGCAGCATCTTAAATAGGGAAATGTTGGCCATGCTTTCTCCCTACTCCACCTGAACCTTTCCCTACTACTACTACCACTGTCCCTGTCAGGCAGGGAACCCATCTCTAACCTGTCCACTTGCATAAAGCGTGCCAACCCCAGGGGAAAGAGTATTAAATAGACTCTGCCTGACCTTAGATGGCTGCCATAGGTCATGTGGAGCATGTGCATCCAACCGGTTTTACTGTCCGAGTGACTGTGGAAATCATAGAGAAACATAATTTCTCTTGACTTCCTCTACTTTTTTCATTGCCGCTGTTGATAAGTTCCACCTGCAGTGGAGACAATAGACTGCACCTGCTTACAAGTAGGGGGAAGGCAGAATGAGGGCAGGCCTTGTTACAGGATAGCAGATCCCAGTAACAGGTTCAGGAGTCAAGTTGCTGGGTAACAACTGAAGACTATCTATCAACTTCCTGGCCAAGATCTGTTGCTTAAATAAGATGTCAGGTGCCAAGACTGGGATTAGGCATGTGTGCCCCTGCACCTGTATGTGCATACTGTAAGGGATTAGCTCAGTAGCGGGGTGTGTGACCCCCTGGATCGGTTCACTACACACTGAATTTATACAGACAGGCAGTCGAAGACGGTTGAAAACAAAGATTTTGGTTTATTCTTCCATCTTGCTGGAAACAAGTGCAAGCATCCAAACAGCATAAACAAAATCAAACATAAAATAAACCCTGGCCCCTTGGGGCGTCTACCTTCACCACACAGGAACCTATCTAGGGAGTCTGGCACAGCCTAGTGCTGGGCAGACACTGCTGGTCATACAGCAGCAAAACAATAGTCTTTTTGATTTTTGTCACACAGAAAAATCAATTACCACCTCACCTCCTCAGAAGACTTTCAGCTACTGCTCTCTTTACTCACAAAGCCTCAGGATGCAGCAAATCAGTGGTAATCCTCTGGACTACTTATAGAGGCCTTAATTGCCTCATTCTGAACAGCTGAAGTTTTCCAACGCCCTTAAACCTTTTCTGGCTACTTTTGCAGCCGACGCCTAATAACAATTGGTGTATTGTCTACACAAGGCAGAAATGTATCTCCCGTTTGTGACAACACCCACAGATTTACCTGACTTCCTGTCACAATACATTGCAAAACATTCCCATGTAAGTGAGCTTGCTCATGTGAATTAGCGTGTTTGCACAAACGTGACTGCACACACAACCAGTTGGAGGTGACCTTTGATCTGTGCATTGGCACATTTCTAAAACAGGAGTAGAGGCCGGGGAAATATAACAATGATGACAGCTGTTCTGGATATGAGTCCAAGGTGGATTGTCTCTTAGGCCTGGTACACACGCACGGTTTTCTCGGCAAGAAACAGCAAGAAAACTGCTGGCAGAGCTTTTTGCTGAGAAAAACATGCGTGTGTATGGTTTCTCGTCAAGAAAAACTGCCGGTAATCTCGACGAGAAAAATAGAGAACCTGTTCTCTATTTTCTCATCTGGATTCTCGGCAGTGTTTTCTTGCCAAGAAACCCGAGCGTGTGTATTCTTACCCGCCTCCATGGAAACCCACGCATGCTCAATGAGACTTCGGCACATGCGCGGTAGCTTCCAAGGCATAGTGTAGGGTGTAGCAAGATGGCGGCGACGGCATTGAATGTGACGAGCGCATGCTTGTCGATGACGTCACCGCGTTCTTGCCATTCAAAAGAACGGCGGTTCTTTTGAATGGTGTGTGTGTACACTCGGCGATCAAGAAAGCTTGCCAGTAATCTCGTCAGGAAAACCAACGTTTTTTTCCTGAAGAGATTCCCGGGCCATGTGTACAGGGCTTTACTCTGGGGAAATATTCTCTCTCTCTTTTTCCTGTTCCCCAAAACAGGAAGCAAGGGGAAATATCTACAATTGGGGCACAGACAGCATTGGAAACCCAACAAGTTCTAAACCTTTAAATAAAAGAAAAGTCCAAGTTCCAAGTGCTCTTAAAAAATTCACACAGTTTAACGGTCTTCAGATTTTCATTAAAGCAACTGAAAAATGTAAATGTGCATAGCTTAGTCTACTCAAGGAAGAAAAGGTTTAATGCATCCTTTAATTAAAGTGTAAAATAAACTGCTTAGCTGTATTCCAGTACTATTAACATTTTATTACACCTTACTAAGATTTTGGAAAGCTTTGTGATTGTAAAACATTAGCAAACTGGATTCTTCACAAAACATAAAGTAGAGATTTTTATTTTATTTCCTGGTTCTTTTTCAGTGACTTTTATTTGGTTTTCACTGGCAATAATTTAAATGTTTAGAATATTGCTGATTTGTCCCAGGATGAAGTCATTATTTAAGTAGCGTGTTTGATACATGGTACAGAAAAAATATTTTTACTGTCTTGCCTTTCTTTTCTTCCCCTGGCACACTCTTTAGCAACCAGGGGTAAAGAAACAAAGAATTTGTACGTTTTGAAGTGCTCTTATTAGAGCTTACACGTTGGCTTAAATACTCTGGGGTAGATTCACAGACAAGATACGACGGCGTATCTCCAGATACGCCGTCGTATCTCTGAGTCCGGCCGGTCGTATCTATGCGACTGATTCATAGAATCAGTTACAGTACGCATAGATTTCTATTAGATCCAACCGGCTTAAGTCTCTTACGCCGTCAGATCTTAACTGCATATTTACGCTGGCTAGGGGCGTGTACGCTGATTTACGCCTAGAATATGTAAATCAGCTAGATACGCAAATTCACGAACGTACGCCCGGCCGACGCAGTACATTTACGCCGTTTACGTTAGGCTTTTCCTAGCGTAAAGTTACCCCTGCTATATAGTGGCATAAGTGCGGCGTACCAATGTTAAGTATAGCCGTCTTTCCCACGTCGAATTTTTAATTTTTTACGTTGTTTGCGTAATTCGTCCATGAATGGGGCTGGACGTCATTTACGTTCACGTCGAAAGCAATGACGATTTGCGGCAGAATTTCGAGCATGCGCACTGGGATTTTTTCACGAACGGCACATGCGCTGTTCGTAAAAAACTTCAAATACGCGGGGTCACAGTTAATATACATAAAACACGCCCACATCATCCACATTTGAATTAGGCGGGCTTACGCCGATACGTTACGCCGCCGTAACTAAGGGCGCAAGTTGTTTCTGAATACAGAACTTGCGCCCTAAATTACGGCGGTGTAACGTATATGAGATACGTTACGCCGGGCGGATAGATAGACCATTCTATCTGAATCTAGCCCTCTATCCGTGGGCTCAAAATTTCAAGTCCTGAGCTATAAGCCAGGCCTTAAGACTGGGTTCACACTATATCGGAGCAGGGGTATATTTACTATACTCGGAGCAGGGGTCCATTGCATCCCTGTTCTCCGTTTCAGGGGCAAATCTGGTCCGATTATTTGGCATGAATTCGGACCTAAAATTGAGCCAGACGCACAGGACCCTTTTCCAGTGCACTGTATGGCCGCCCCAGAGGTGTGTGAATCAGCTTCATTGAGAACCAGTCACAGCCTCCTGTCATGCTGATTGGATGCTGGGAAATCCGCATCCAATTTGCATAAGTGTGAACCCAGCCTAAAGCCTCATACACTCGATCTGATTGTTGGCCAACCGAGTGTCAGATTTTTGTTTTAAGGGCGTGTGCCTGGATCTTGTCTTGCATACTAATGGTACACATTTGTCGGCCAACAAACAAGAACGTAGTGACGTACTATGAGGAATTTCAGCTCTTGAGCGCCACCCT
Organism: Rana temporaria; assembly: GCF_905171775.1. Taxonomy (NCBI): domain Eukaryota; kingdom Metazoa; phylum Chordata; class Amphibia; order Anura; family Ranidae; genus Rana; species Rana temporaria. The sequence goes on along the minus strand of NC_053490.1, from coordinate 26,819,750 downwards.
TTGGGCCCCTTCTGCTAATTTCGTGTTTGGGGAGCATTTTTTGCGAGCATGCGTGTTTGTACTTTCAAATTTTGTGTGACGGACTTGTGTACTGGCCATCAGAAAATCTGACAACCAACTATTGTCCGCCAAAAATTTACTAGCATGTTATCCAACATTTGTTGGCCAAAAGTTGGACAGCAATTGTCAGAAGGAGCGTACTAACGGTCAGATTTTAGATAAACAGTCTGTCAACAGAAAATCCACTGCCAGCAATCGGATCGTGTGTACGAGACTTTAGATTTACTCATCGGTAGTTGCCCCATCCAACTCCTACCCTGCCCCGCCTCTAATTCCATCCCTAGACACGCCCTTGTAAATTATCTAATGAAATTACCCTGTAATTGTTTTATGAAGAATTTGGTTAGAAAAATCTATATAAACAACTTTAAAAAAATTAACACAAAGCATATATAATTGATCTGACTGTGATAAATAAAATAAGGATACAATATGATTGGCTACTATAGGCACCGTACACATCATTACTGCCTTGTTAAATAAATATTTAAATGCTAGACAGGTATCTGCACCCCCTCCCCCCTGAAAGTTGTCAAATGTGACACCGGAGGGGGGGAGGGATCCGATGAGCGGGAGTTCCAGTTTAGGGTGGAGCTCCGCTTTAAGTGAATTGGTAACTGGTCGCGGGCCACAATGAGCGGAGCAGGAGGATTACATGTCCACGGACGCAGCCCACTCTACTCTATGGGTCCTCTGATCCAATCTGATTAGCCCAGATGGAAGGGCGCAGATCCCTTTCTATTTTTTTTTAGGTAGGTCTGTTTACATCTGCTGCTCCATAGAGGTGAATATTAAGTCTGATTGGGTCGGACCATGTAAAAGGGCCCTAAGGTTTGCCCAAACCGCAGGTGCAGTGCAGTGCACCTGTGGATTTTTTGCGGGTTAGCTGCACTTTGCTGTAAATTTCTATTATATTCTGCAGGTGTGGCGCACTTTCTGAAAGCACAACAAACCCGCAGGTAATAACAGAAGTTCATTGCTGGGTACACACGGTCGTTTTTCGGCATGAAAAAAAAACGTTTTTAAAAATGTAATTTAAAATCATCGTGTGTGGGCTTCACATAGTTTTTCGGCTTCTGAAAAAATTTTCGAACATGCTGCATTTTTTAACGTCGTTTTTTAAAATGTCGTTATTCGGGTTGTAAAAAATGATCGTGTGTGGGCTAAAACGACGTTTTAAACCCGCGCATGCCGAGAAGCGAGTTATGAGACAGGAGCGCTCGTTCTGGTAAAACTACCGTTAATAATGGAGTAAGCACATTCATCACGCTGTAACAGACAAAAAAGCGTGAATCGTCTTTTACTAACAAGGAATCAGCTAAAAGCAGCCCAAAGGCTGCTTCCCCTTCAGAGTGCCGTCGTACGTGTTGTACGTCACCGCGCTTTGTTCATCATTTTTCAAAAACGATGGTGTGTGGGCAACATCGTTTTTAATGATGAAGTTGGAAAAACTTTGTTTTTTGGACATGCTGAAAAACGACCGTGTGTACGCGGCATATGGCTCAGTGCTTGATATCTCTACCAGCGGCTTCATTCACAAAACTGCTGCTCTGGGATGGCGGTTGGCAAACCGTGATCTGGGCTTGCCAACCTGCTATCCCAGAACAGGAGGCAAAGGGCCACATCAGGGGGCTCCGTGGGCTGCATGTGGCCCCGGGCCACTGGTTGGGCACCCATGCTGTAGAATTTACCTTACACATTAGCTGTGTGTGGGGAACTTTAATGTATTTGCTGTAATTGCTTACATCTCTATTTTAGTTTTTATGTTTTACTATTTTGTTCCCTTAAGAACAGAAACTCTATTAGTCTACTGTCAAATAATAAAAATATGGCTGCCAACCTGTTTACTTTCCCTTCTTTGGAATGCATAGTCCATACATCTAAATTCTTTAGAGATTAGCCAATGACTCTGCCATCAGCCCTTAGCAAAGATTCCAACAGAAATATAGTATGCCTTTATCAAAAGATTTATATCCATATATAAGATGTATATTTATCATATTGTTGCTTTTGTTTTATAGCTGGCAATAATTGATTATGTTTTTGCTTTGTGTTCCTGAAGAAACCGTGTCCCTTGTGACCCACTGTAAAACAAACAACAAAAACAGAAAAGACTTTACCTCCAAAACTTTATTAAAGAAAGTACAAGTTATACTCACAAACCAAAATGAATATGTGGTATGTCAAAATAACAGAGTCCAGAAGTCCGCTCTCCAACTGCATGGAATGGTGCAGATGACAACAGCTGATGCGTTTCGTAGTGCTTGCTCTAAAAAAGAGGTCTAGCCCCCCGAAACATGTCATCTCTCATTATCTGCGCCATTCAATGCAGTTGGCGTGCAGACCTCTGGACTAAAATTTTGTTTGTGAGTATAACGTGTACTTTTTTATTATATAACGTGTACTTTTTTAAGGTTTTACCCCCTTCATGACCAGGCCATTTTTTACGATACAACGATGCGTTACTTTAGTTGACAAATGCGCGGTCGTGTGAGGCTGTACCCAAATAAAATTGATGTCCTTTTTTTCCCCACAAATAGAGATTTCTTTTGATGGTATTTGATCACCTCTGCTGTTTTTATATTTCTGCGCTATAAACAAAGTAAGACCAGCAGTTTTTACTTCATGCTATAAACCTTTCCAATAAAAAATAAATAAAAAATCTATTTCTTCATCAATTTAGGCCAATACATATCTTGCTACATGTTTTTGTTTAAACAATGGCAATAAGCGTATATTGATTGGTTTGCCCAAAAGTTATAGCGTCTACAAAATATGGGATAGATTTATGGATTTTTTTTTTACTAATAATGGCGGGAATCATCGCTTTTTAGCAGGACTGCGATATTGCGGTGGACAAATCTGATACTTAGTGACACTTTTTGGGGACCGGTGACAGCAATACAGTGATCAGTGCTAAAAAAAAAAAATCACTGTACTAATGACGCTGGCAGGGAAAAGGGTTAACATCAGGGGTGATCAAAGGATTAAAGTGTTCCCTGTGCTTTCTAACTGTGTGGGGGAGGTGCTTTGACTAGGGGATGACAAAGATCAGTGTTCCTGCTTAGCAGAAACACAAGGGGCCAGATTCTGTAAGAATCTGCGTTGGCGTAGTGTAAGCCATTTACACTACGCCACCGCAACTTACAGGAGCAAGTGCCGTATTCCCCAAACACTTGCTCCGTAATTTGCGGCGGCGTAGTGTAAATGGCCCAGCGTATGGCCGCGTAATTAGAAGGGGGCGTCTAGCATTCAAATTAAGCGCGCCCCCGCGCCGAGTGAACTGCGCATGCGCCGGGCTAAAAATAGCCCAGTGCGCATGCTCCAGCTCACGACGGAAAACGCCAATGACGCCGACGTGTGCGTCATTGACGTAAAGTCGTATTCAAGAATGACTTAGGAAAACGACGTAACCGACGGAAAAAGACGACACGGACCCGACGCCATACTTAACATGGCATACGGCGGACTGGCGTAAGGTTACCCCTCATATAGCAGGGGTAACCTTACGCTTACGGAAACGACGTAAGCGACGAGTACGCGACGCAAATTCGTTCGGGAATCGGCGTATCAGGCTCATTTGCATAGTCAAACGAGACCTGAACGTAAACGCCACCTAGTGGCCGGCGTTGCATTACATCTAAGATCCGACGGTGTAAGTGACTTACACCTGTCGGATCTTGGCCGTATCTATAGATACCCGGGCTCAGAAACAGAGATACGACGGTGTTTCCTGAGATACACCGTCGTAACTCTTCTGAGAATCTGGCCCACGATCTCCATCTTCCCCTCTCATCAGAAGGGTGATCTGCCTTGTTTACATATGCTAACGTGGAAAAAAAATTGAAAAACTCACTGCAAAGCTACTGGCATTTTTATAACGTTATTTTAACGTCCAGTGTGCATGAGGCCTAAGTTACTGATTTAATTTTTGCCTCAAATTTCACCTTGTGGACAAACGTTTGAAAGCCTAAAAGTAGCTAATTCAGCCATCATATTCAATAATTGGTAAGCTGCAACAGGGCCGACCATAGGGGAGGGGGTACCACCGGGTCTCCTGTAGGGGGTCCGGACAGCAGGGGTTTACATAAATAAAGAAAACATAAATAAAGAAAACTGAAAAAAAGCCTAAAAATAAAGCTAATGCAGCCATTACATTCAAGAATTGGTAATCTGTTACAGGACCGCTGATAGGGGGGTACCACCAGGCCTCCTGTAGGAGGCTCGGACAGCAGGGAGACCGGTGCAGTGGGAGGACAGTTACAGAACAATGCACTTTGTCTGTATCTCTCCCTCCAGCAGCTGAAAGCTGGCCCCCTCTCCCTCCTGCCGGCTTTTAGCTGCTGGAGGGAGAGATACACACAGTGCATTTTTCTGTAATTGTCCTCCCATCCCACCGCACTGGTCCCCCTCCCTGTGTGCCGCTCCCCCCCAGCAGCGCCACCGGTTTCCTTCTCTCGTCACCTGGTACAGGCACAGAGGTTGATAGAGGGTGGGGGAAGGGGTCAGTAAATATGTAATTTCTTCTTTTTTTGAATTTGATACAGTGAGCGATCGGTACGGATTGCTCCTGTGTCCATTCATAACTGAGCATAGTAAACTGTGTTTACTATGCTTCCACTTATGAATGAACAGGAGCTTCTGTCCCCCGTTCATTCATCTTTAGTGCAACTGAGGCTTCAATTGTAAAAAGAAAAATATTTTTAATTGTTGAAAAAATAATTAAAATAATATTTTTTTTTTTAGTTCGGTAGTCAGGTAGTCTGTATGAGACCCCGTGATCTCTAATGGCAACCCTAAATTACAATATGACAAATGTTTACTTTTGGGTTTAATACTGCTTTAATTTACATCTCCCCGTTAATGCCAATGCAGAAAAATTGTGCTGAAATGTCCACCAATTTTTCGACAAAATTCAAATGTACAATTTTGCTGCCCCCTAGTATCTATTCCACTTGGGAGATGTAGATAGGGACAGTCTGCACTGACTGGCAACATGGGCACTGACTAATGATGCCCAGCAATGCCATCAGTGCCACCCCTCAGTGTCACCCAGTGTCCATCAGTGCCACCCAGTGTTCATCAGTGCCACCTCTTAGTGCCCATCTATGCCCAGTGCCCACCTATCAGTGCCCATCTGTGCCACCCATAAGTGCCCATCAGTGCCACCCATCAGTGCCACCCATCAGTGCCCATCAGTGCTGCCAAAGAGTGCCCAGTGCGCCTATGAGTGCCCATCAGTGCCACCTATGAGTGCCCATCAGTGCCGCATACCTGCGCCACCTATCAGTGCCCATCAATGCCACCTCATCGGTGCCCATCAGTGCCGCCATATCAGTCCCCATAATTGAAGAAGAAAACGTACTTAATTACAAAAATAAAAACAGATTTTTTTTCAAAAATTTCGGTCTTTTTTTAGTTGTTGCGCAAAAAATAAAAAAAGAGGTGATCAAATACCACCAAAAGAACCACCAAAAGAAAGCTCTATTTGTGGGAATAAAATTATAAAAATGTCATTTGGGTACAGTGTAGCATGACTGCGCAATTGTCATTCAAATTGCGACAGTGCTAAAAGCTGAAAATTGGCTTGGGCGGGAAGGTGCGTAAGTGCCTGGTATGGAAGGGGTTAAGCTTGATAAATATATCTGAAGTCCAATTTATATCAGCAGATGCCCCACCCCCACTTCTCCTAGTTCCTAAATATACAATTTTTCTTGGACTTATCCTCATGTTCTAGGTGTTGTGATAATTAGCGATGACATTCTGACATGGACAGGTAACTTGTTTTGACAGCACTGAATTATCTCATTGCGGAGAGTTAATTTATTATCTCTAGTTCATATATTCTGTACAAACCCACATTTCTCTCACTCGCTCAAGCACAGTTTTATTTGTCTCTTGTCAATTTTGTTTATTGAGTTTTGAGAATGAACATACCGTACATAAGTACAATTGGTGATAGAAAATGAAAAAATATCACATACAAAGAAATAATATTGAATTGTCGCTCCAATATAAAACAATTTACTCAAAAGAGCATTTCATATATTGGAAAGAAAGGTTAAAACCAGAATAAACCCTGTTTAATATAAGATAACCTCAGATATTAAAGAGGGGGAAAAAAAAGTTGTGATAAATAACAAGAATATAATACTTGAATATAGAGAAAGGAAAAAAAATTGTGTAGGATCCAAAATCTTATACTACGTATTGGAACTTTTGTAAGCTTGTATAATGGTAGTTAACCACTTGCTTACTGGGCACATAAACCCCCTTTGTTCCCATGCAAAATTTCAGCTTCCGGCACTGCGTTGCTTTAACTGACAATTGCGCGGTCGTGCGACGTGGCTCCCAAACAAAATTGGCGTCCTTTTTTCCCCACAAATAGAGCTTTATTTTGGTGGTATTTGATCACCTCTGCGGTTTTTATTTTTTGCGCTATAAACAAAAAAAGAGCGACAATTTAAAAAATATATATATATTTTTTTTACTTGTTGCTATAATAAATATCCCAATTTTTTTTTTTAAAAAACTATTTTTTTCCTCAGTTAAGGCCGATACGTATTTTTCGACGTATTTTTGTAAAAAAAAAAAAATCTGGTTTGCGCAAAAGTTATAGCGCCTACAAAATGGGGAACAGAATTATGATTTTTTTTATTATTTTTTTTTTACTAGTAATGGCGGCGATCTGCGATTTTTTATTGGGACTGGGATATTGCGGCGGACGTATCGGACACTTTTGACACAAATTTGGCGCCATTCACATTTATACAGCGATCAGTGCTATAAAAATGCACTAATTACTGTATAAATGTGACTGGCAGGGAAGGGGTTAACACTAGGGGGTGAGGAAGGGGTTAACTGTGTATCCTGGGTGTGTTTTAACTGTGTGGGGGGAGGGGGGTGACTGGGGGAGGTGACCGATGCTGTGTCCCTATGTACAAGAGACACAGATCGGTCTCCTCTCCTCTGACAGCACGTGGAGCTCTGTGTTTACACCTCATCATTACACACAGAGCTCCATGTCCCTGCTGTCACCTGCCGTGTCACCGACGATCGCGTGTACCCGGCGGACATCGCGGCCGCCAGGTACACGCATCGGGTCTTCGGCGATGCGCCGGGACAGTTTTTACCCGCCGCGCGCCACCCAGTGGCGCGCACGGGTAATGCACATAAAAGGCCGTGTTTAAACGGCCACTTGGCACTTGAGAGCCGCGCTGCGGACGTATTTTGTCTATAGCGCGGATCTCAAGTGGTTAAAGTTGATGTAAACTCCCCAAAAAATTTCTGATGTCACAATGTAGAGAATAAGATTTCCTATTATCTGTGCCCAGTCTTGCCACGCAGAGTTAATCCAGCTCTGAGCAATCCTCTTTTAATGTTCAGTGAAATACAACAGACTTCCAGATAAAAACCAAAGTCCTTGCTTCTGATAAAAAGTGCACAATTCACATCCCCTCCCCTGTGTTTTGATTAAATGTTTTCAAAATATGGGGTGAGTCACAGTTCAGTGCCATGAGAAAATGCAACAGCCATCAGAATATACATAGATGGAGGGAAGAGGGGAGGGGGATGTGAATTGAGCACTTTTTACAGAAGCTGTGCATGTCTGCAAACTAGTGCACGAGATATGTAAATAACCTGTCACTCAAACAGGGACTTTGGTTTTTATCTGGAAGTCTGTTTTATTTCCCTGAACAATAAAAAGAGGATTGCTCAGAGCTGGATTAACTCTGTGTGGCAAGACTGGGCACAAATGATAGGAAATCTTATTCTCTACATTGTGACATCAAAAAATAAATACATTTTTTGGGGGTTTACATCCACTTTAAGGAAATTAGAGTTTTGCTACCAGAACTACCTGTATATAAAGAGTGACTTGGAGGATGAAAGCAGGAATAGAAGGAAAAATTAGAAGAGGGAAAGAGGATAAAAGAACAAATAGTCATAGGTAAGAGATAAATAAAAAGGGGAGAAAGAGATGAAAGGTAATGGGGATCCCCAGGGTATCTTATAGCGATAAACCCAAACCATAAATGTATAGAAAGGAAGTATGGTTCTAGATCGGGAGTCTCCAAACTGCGGCCTTTACTCGTTTTTATCTGGCCCTTGGGGCACTATTTCATCCACTGATATCAATAATGGGGCATAATTCCCCTCACTGACACCAATGAAGGGTGTACATTTTCCCCCAATGACACCGATGGTGGGCAACAATTCCTCCCAATGACAACAACAATGGGGCCCAATGAAATCATTGAAGGGGGCGCAATTCCTCCTAGTTACACTAACGATGGGGCCCAATGACATCAACGATGGGATACAATTCCTCCCACCTACGCTAACAATGGGGCCCAATAACATCAACGATGGGATACAATTCCTCCCACTTACACCAATTGTGGGGCCCAATAACATCATCTTACGTTACCGGGGGTCAGTTGTTGCTGGAAGTGATCTACTGTTGGATGCTGGTTGCTGTGAGAGGTCTATTGTTGCTGGGGAGGTATTTTTTTTTGCTGTTCTCCATTTTTGCTGAGGGATATCTATTGTTGCTGGGGTATATTGCTGTTGGCTGCAGGGGGTCTATTTAACTGCTTTTCTTTTTATCATTACCAAATTCCATACAAATTACTTAGCACCACAACATGATACTTGGCTCTCTATTCTCTAAAAGGGGCAGTACTGAGAGGTGGAATCAAGAAACTGTACTTTCAGGTGGGTAGAGGGTGGAGACAAAAATTTATATATATTTTTTTGGGGGGGCGCGCAAACAATCCACCCAGCACCCTCCCCCCTGGTCGGTCGGTCGGTCACCAGCCCCGCACTTACCCGATCTAGGTCACGGGCAGCGGGTGGTGGCATCACCCCACTTCTCTGCCTCCTGGTGCATCTCCTCCCTCCTCCTCCTTGGCTGCCAACAGAATCGCTTCTCCTCTTGGCCAATCGGGTGATGGGTCTCAGGACCTGCTTCGCTATTGTCACACAACTTTATTAAAGCCTATTACAGCCTATTTTATGGTTGAACTGGATGGACTTGTGTCTTTTTTCAACCTGACTAACTATGTAACTATGTACAGCCTCTGGCTCTAATCACGCGCTTCTAAAAAAATAAAAAATGTAAACCCTATTGGAATCCATGCGTCCGGCACCCGCATGTAGATTATGGGGCCGGACACATGGATTAGGGGGCAGCGCCCCTGCTCCCTGGCCACCACTGCTCCTGTCCCTGCTGAAGAAAAGCATCACTATAACATTATGCTGCCACCACCATGTTTCACGATGGGGATGGTGTGTTCCGGGTGATGTGCAGTGTTTGTAACATGACAAAATGTGGAAAATATTGAAGGGGTATGAATACTTTTTTGCGGCACTATATAATATACCTTTCTATCTATTTACTAAGGCAGAATCCAGATAAAACATAGTTACTGTTGATTAAGGGAGTTTAGTCTTGCTTTAAGTACATGTAGACAGGAAGTGGCTGCGAAGAGATCAGTAGGCCTGAGATACAACAACTAATAAAAAATGGTGAAAATAAGTATTCCATTAAAAAAGGCAGCTGGTTATGATATTCAGCGCTTTAGCAAACAAAGTGCCAAACAGTGGGGTTACATCTACTTTAATTGGTGTGTGTCTAAAGTAATCCTCGAGTGTGCGTATGCATGGCAGTATGTGCGGTTGGGAAATTTAGATTGTAAGTTCCTTTGAGATCAGGGACTGCTGTGTATGAATCATTGATCTCTAATGTGTTGTGTAATATAGAAGATGCATTGGGGCACACACATCATGAATGTGCACAGTTAAACACAATAGTATGAAGCTGTCTCTGCTCATGATGAATGATTGTGAAAGTTTAGAAGAGAAGAGTTACAAAGTAAAACTAAAGATTAGAAAATAGAGAGATTAACACATGCGTGAAGGTCCTCAGACATTACTATGCACCTGACTTCTTTGTCAAATTGCCTTATTGGACCAAATATAAAAAAAAAACTCTATAGAAACTCATTTACTTAAGAATTTGCACAAGCAACTCAACTACAAGAGACATTCATTTCTGTTGTTTTGGAACTAGTTATCTGCTTAAAGGGATATAAAAGGCTTTTTTTTGGGGGGGGAGATTAAAACACTCACCTGCTCTGTGAAGTGGTTTTGCACAGAGCAGCCCAGATCCTCCTCTTCTCGGGTCACTCGCCGCCATTCAGACACTGAGCCGCGGCTCAGCCCCACTCCCCCTCTCTTCTCATTGGCTTACTGACTTTGATTGACAGCAGCGGGAACCAATGGTGCTTGCTGCTGTCTCAGCCAATGACGAGGGAGAGCTGAGGCCCTTGTGCAACGTCGCTGGATGGAGATGAGGCTCAGGTAAGTATTAGGGGGGCTGGGGGTCTGCTGCACACAGAAGGTTGTCTATTTTTTTGCATAGAATGCATTAAGATGAAAAAAAACTTCTGCCTTTAGAACCACTTTAACTGGGACCCAGACTCTTGCTGCTTAATGTGGAGACTAAGGCCCAGATTCACAAAGCACTTACGCCGACGTATAACACGTTACGCCGACGTAAGTGCAAATGTGCGCCGGCGTATGTGTGCGCCAGACCCACAAACTAATATACGCCTAAAAACAGGCTACACCCCGCCGACGTAGCTTGCACATGCCAGCGTAAGGTGGGCGCACATTTAGGCTGGGTGCATGGTGCCGTTCCCATTGATTACCCATTAAACATGCAAATTAGGGAAATACAGCGATTCACAAACGTGCGTGTGCCCGGCGCATACTACGCGAGATGCGCATAAGTTGTATGTCCGGCGTAAAGTTATTCCCCATAAACGAGGTGCAACCCGGCAACAGACATGCACAGGTCTGCACCAGGGAACACAAGCCGGCGTATTGTGGGTTGGACGTGTGTCTGGCTGGGCGTACATTATGATCACGGCGTACGCAGTGATCCAGCGTAGCTTAGGCAGTTGTGCCGGCGTGGTTGTGAGGCTTCCGTTAACGTCACGGCGCATGCGCAGTTCGTGATGCGTACCTGTCTGGCGCTCGGCCCATCATTTGCATGGGGTCACGCCTCATTTGCATGGGTTCACGCCCACTTCCACCTACGCCGACGTGCGCCTTCCAAACCCACGCCACGCTGGCGCAGTGTTGGGAGCACTGGCTTGCTGAATGCAATGCTTGCCTCTCTGCACTGCGTTGTACAGTGTTTGCTCTACAGCGGCGTAATGTGCGCCTTACTCTCTGTGAATCTGGGCCTAACTATCTCTGCAAATTGCACAACAAGACATTCTAAGGGGATGACAGTATGTTCTAACAACATATTTCTGTAAAGTCTTTGTAACAAGCAAATCATTATATAGAACCTGGCTTTAGCATATAAGCCCCATTTTTTTTTTACTTAATCAAAATATAATTATATATTTCTCTTTATCACTGGACTGAATTATTCAACTATTTAACTAAACTTGGTATTATCCTTTTCTTCTTTTTTCCTATCTTACAATTAAATATTCTATTTTAGATATTATTGGCTTTAAGTACTGTAAAAGTGTTAATAATTATTCAAAGGCATTGTTTTGGATTATTAAATTAATACTGTATTTTGTCTTTACTTTTAGGCCAGCCCCGCTCCGATAATTGTGAACACGGACACCTTGGACACCATCCCCTATGTTAGCTATACTCCATTCCATGAAAACACGGTAAGGCAAAATATAATGTATACTGCACATTGATCCATCTTTCTGTAGTGGATAAAGCTGAACTGCAGGCAAACTAGTTAATACACAAATCAATTACTGTAGGTTTACCTGCCAAAGGATTTGTGTTTTTGTCTGTGATTTACACAGCCCTGTCTGGGAGGGCAGGAAACCTGATTTTTCTCTGCTGCCGTTAAAGCGGAGCTCCACCCAAAAGAGGCAGTTCCTCTTGTTTGTACCCCCCTACTAAAACTATTGGCACTTTTTTAAGGGGGTTTTGAAAGGTACCCGCTCTCATTTCTGGCTTAGATCACCACAGGGATCTGAGCCGGAAGTTTGGCCTCCCTCCCCCACATATCACAGGTCCCAGAAGACTACAGATCGCACATGCTCAGTAGGAAACTGGTTGTGAAGCCGCCAGGCTTCACTTCTTGTTTCCCTTATGTAGCGTTCACCCCCGAAGGAGCTGCTGGATAGAATTGGGATGGCGTGTTACCTCTGTGAGCGTCTAGGGTAGATGATGAGAGCTTCAGCAATAATGGAATATCCAAACAGCAGGTGTCTTTTCTTGTGCTTTATTTTACCCAACACTGTAAACAGTAAAACTTGAGGTAGATAGCAAAGATGGATGAGGAGGAGAAATAGCAGATTCAGGTTCAGCAGTACGGAAGCAGTCCTGCTTCCAACGACACTTTACTTTCCTCGCCACTCCAACCGGAATGGGTTTAGTGTACCTAGACAGGCCTCTCACACCGACCTGGCAGCCAGTATCACTCGGAACTTTGAGGAAAACAAGTCTCTGCCACAGACCCTTCCCTAGAACGTAGATAATGGAGGAAAGTCCTCTTCAGTAGTATTTGTGTCTGAATCTCCCTCAGGTAATTCTCAATTGGGTCACTGACTGACAGGTGGCTGACATCCAACCTTTCAGTGTCCGGACCCCGATGGATTGTCGAGGCCCTATTGGATTGCCTGCCTCTCTTGTCTCTCCTCAGGCTGACTCCCCACCGAACAGCGATCTCGCTTGGGATCTTTCCTCAGAATTTTGGCGGCCCAGTCGATTACTGGGGCCCTGCCACAACTTCAAATGTTCCGGGCCAACATGGTCCCAGAACCAGGAACACCGCGTGGCACGCGCACCCCAGGGAGCCGTGATGTGTGGTCACCCTGAAGGTGGGTGCCGCACCAGGAACAAGACCCCCGCCCAATGGCGTCTGCTCCAGAAGTACCCTCTCCCAGCATGCCCCGCGAGGGAAAACCCCTCCTGATTGGCTGCTGGCAAGAGGCACCCCAGCCTGGACTTCGCTGGCGCCCCCTGTCACCCCGGGGTGGTATAGAACCCCAGCGACAACAGAATGAGCCCACAGTACAGCCCAGCTGAAGCAGAGACCCAATTTAGACAAATCAACTGGATGAGAGCTAACTAACTCTCTCATCCCCCTTAAATTTAAAATAGCACCAGTACTGAAAGTACACAGGCACTACACTTACTTGCTATGCCAGTGCCTGTACCTGAAGCAGATTGAAGAATCAGTTTGCGTGAGGACATCGCTGGATCCCTGGACAGGCAAGTGTCCTTATATTAAAAGTCAGCAGCTATAGCTGCCTGGAGCTCTACTTTAAATAATACCTTGTCCCTCCCCTTGCCTGTGACTGGACAGTGAATGGAGCTCTCTTCTCCTATCAGCATGTTCTCCATTAGCATATGAGTACTGCTGCCCTAATGACTCGTGCCTTATGCTGCTTCTTCCTTTTCCAGTCTAGGCTGTAGTGTACAGGGACTGCAAGATGCTGATACCAAATCCAATTCAGATATTTATCTTGCAAGTACAGTATTTGAAAATGACAGACTTTTGATGCTGTATTTATGATTACAGAGCTGCATGCATTTGTGTCTTTGGCATCTCCCTGGAATTTTGCATTGAAGGGAAGGTATAGCACCCTTTACTGACCACATATATTATACATATTAGGCCAGATTCAGGTACATTTGCGGCGGTCTAACGTAACGCATTTATGTTACAGCGCCGCAAGTTTTACGGGCAAGTGCTTGATTCACAAAGCACTTGCCTGTAAACTTGCGTCGGCATAGCGTAAATCCGTCCGGCACAAGCCCGCCTAATTCAAATGGGGCGTGTATCATTTAAATTAGGCGCGTTCCCGCGCCGAACGTACTGCGCATGCTCCGTTTTGTAATTTTCCACCGTGCTTTGCGCGAAATGACGTCACACCGACGTAATTTTTTGAACAGCGACGTGCGTTGCGCCCTTTCCTATTCCCGGACGACTTACGCAAAAAAAAAATTTAATTTGACGCGGGAACGACGGCCATACTTTGACATGGCTAGTCTAAATATAAGCCATGAAACCGCGATTGGTCCCCGGAGCTGAAGAACGAGGAGAGCTGTATGTAAACACAGCTTCCCGAGTTGTGACCTCTCTTGACGCTGAGAAGGCCTTTGACTCTGTGGAGTGGGGCTATCTGTGGGAGGTACTGTGTAGATTTGGTTTCGGCCCTAAGTTTCTTCAATGGCTCCAGTTGCTATATAGGTCCCCTCGGGCTAGGATTCGTGTGAACGACTATCTTTCTGACTATTTCCCCCTCCAGAGGGGAACCCGACAGGGTTGCCCCTTGTCACCTAGCCTGTTCGCCCTGGCTCTTGAGCCGCTGGCAGTCATGGTCAGGGACTCTGACCGTGTACTTGGCCTCCGGGTTGGCCCTCTGGTGGAGAAAATATCCTTATATGCGGATGACACTCTCCTGTATCTCCATGATCCAGTTGACTCCCTGTCCTCGGCGCTGGAGATATTTGATGAATTTGGTAAGTACTCTGGGGTACGTATTAATTGGACTAAGTCTGTTCTCTTCCCGCTAGATGCGAGGGCTAAAGAGGTGTCTTCGCAGTCAATGCTACAATGGGTCGAAGAGTTTGTGTATTTGGGGGTGAGGGTTTCCCGAGACCTGCAGTCCTACTATCGACTCAATCTGAGGCCGGTGGTTGATAGACTCAAGGAGCACTGCTCGCGCTGGAGTAATTTGCCATTGAACCTCCTTGGACGCATAAACGTTCTGAAGATGATTTTTTTACCCAAATTTAACTATCTTTTCAGGAATTGTCCTGTGTGGTTGGCTCAATCTTTTTTTCGGGACTTGGATAGCTGCATTGGCGCTTTTCTGTGGCGGGGATCGTCCCCTCGGTATGCCAGGTCCACCCTTCAGCTACCTGTTAGTTTCGGGGGGCTGGCGCTGCCCAATCTTCTAGTGTACTACTGGGCTGCTGTACTGGTCACGGTGCGGTGGTGGTTTGAGCAGTCTAGGGCCAATGCAGCGGTCTGTTTGGAGGCGGCTATTGTGGGGTCCCTTACCGAACTTAGTAACCTGGTTTACCGGGGTCCGTCTGGATACCCCCTGTTGCCGGGCCCGTCTAGGACTACGTTGAGGGTGTGGGGGGTGGCTAGGCGTCGCTTTCAGCCCCCCGGCAGATGGTCCCCCTTTACTCCACTGTGGGGGAACCCTAACCTTGGGCACTTTCGTACCATTCCGGACCCGCAGCTGTGGGCGCGATTGGGCATTAAACTCCTGAGGGATATTGTTGGTGATGGTTCCCTGCTTCCCTTCTCGACCCTCTCCAGTCACTTTGGTCTGGCGCCCTGGATGCTGTTCCGCTACCACCAGTTGCGGCATGCTTTTAGGGCCCAGTTCCCTACCCCCCCTGTCCTTCAGGCTGACCTGGTTGAGGACTTACGGCTAGTTCCTTAAAAAAGGCGCTGTCCACTCTGTATCTGACGATTCTCAGTAAGGATTCCCCTAAGATTAATGCCCTGTGGCGCAAGTGGGAAGTGGATGTCCCGTCCCTTGACAGAGAGGCGTGGGAGGAGTGCTTTGAAGATGGGTATAGGCTGGTGATCTCCTCTAGGGATAAATTGATACAGGCTAAGTTCCTGCACAGGGTGTATTTCACCCCTCAGAGACTGCATGGGATATATCCGCACCGCTCTCCCAACTGTCCAAGATGCTGCACCTCAGAGGGTACATATATGCACATGTTCTGGACTTGTTCCAAGCTGCTGGACTTCTGGTCCGCTGTTTTTGAGACTGTTAATGTTCGTCTCCACCTGAGTCTTCCGGTCTCCCCGGAGCTGGCGCTCCTGGGGGTACAGGACGATGAGCAGAGACCTCGGTATACCAAGCTGTTGATGTCTTTATTATTTTTTTATGCAAAAAAGGCGATTCTGTTGAAGTGGACCTCTAGGGGTGTGGGGGCCATGGATAAATCCTTTTTAAACCTTGCCTGGTTGGTGTCGTGGTGCCCGTGCTGGTTCCTTCCTCCCCCCCGTCCCTCCCCTTTCCCCCCCCTCCTTCCCCCCCCTCCCCCCCTACCTTTCCCCTCCCCCTGCCTTTCCCCCCCTCCCCTTCTCCAGGGACACTTCACTGATATTACTCATGATTGCTATGCTTAACTGTACTGTGTTTTAAGTTCTGACCTACTGTTGGTTCTCATATGTGCTGTGATTCCTGTGTTTCTTGTCTGCTTACGACGATGATATGTTTTTTATATCTTGTACCCTATGTTGTACCACTTTTGCCTTAATAAAGTTGTTGTTAAAAAAACACAGCTTCCCCGTTCTTCACTGTGGCGGCGTCATCGATCGTGTGATCCCTTTTATAGGGGGACACAATCGATGACGTCACACCTACAACCACACCCCCCTACAGTTGTAAACACATATTAGGTCATACATAACCCCTTCAGCCCCCCCTGTGGTTAACTCCCAAATTGCAACTGTCATTTCCACAGTAAACAATGCATTTTAAATGCATTTTTTGCTGTGAAAATGACAATGGTCCCAAAAATGTGTCAAAATTGTCTGAAGTGTCCGCCATAATGTCGCAGTCATGAAAAAAAATATATAAAAATGCAATAAAACTATCCCCAATTTTGTAAACGCTATAAATTTTGCGTAAACCAACCGATAAACGCTTATTGCGATTTTTTTTTTTACCAAAAATAGGTAGAAGAATACGTATCGGCCTAAACTGAGAAAAACTATTTTTTTTATATATATATATTTTTGGGGGATATTTATTATAGCAAAAAGTAAAAAACATTGCATTTTTTTCAAAATTGTCGCTCTATTTTTGTTTATAGCGCAAAAAATAAAAACCGCAGAGGTGATCAAATACTACCAAATAAAAGCTCTATTTGTGGGAAAAAAGGACGCCAATTTTGTTTGGGAGCCACGTCGCACGACCTCGCAATTGTCTGTTAAAGTGACGCAGTGCCGAATTGTAAAAACCCCTTGGGTCATTTAGCAGCATATTGGTCCGGTCCTTAAGTGGTTTAGAAAGCTGATCCCAGAAGACGAGGCATAATAAATGGGAACACCCACCTTTCATCATACCTAGAAATCAGTGAGACACCATGGCAGACTTTAGGCTTGTCTCATGAAGCTTTGCACAAGGATCTTTATTTTCAGCCAGGTGCATCTTAAATGTTAACTCTTATTGGACTTAATAATTTAATTTTTCAAAAATTTCGGATACTAATTCTGGTGTATTAGATTTTTGTATTAAGCCTTTTTTACAGTACACATTCTTTGGCTCACAGAAAGCTGTCTCTACCAGTAAAAGGCTAGATGATTGAGTTGCCTCCAAGGCCTCCAAGGTCAAAGTTTCCTAGCAGACAAAGGATCTGCATTGACACATAATAATATATTAATCAGTATAGCTTTCACTGAAGGCCCTTGTGTGAAGCCACACTTTCAATGTTGCTGGATAATAAATAATACTCTAACTCTACTGTTTGAGAAAACTTCTGCCAAGAATCTTGCAGCGCTATCAGTTTTTCAATAACGACATGGTATCATTGTCACAGGTTTGCAGATTAGATAAAAAATGTGATTAATCTGCAGTAATTGTCTGAAGAAATGCATATAACATTTACAATTACATCACTCCGAGGAACAGTAACGCTTTAAGAATTAGAGCTCTTTTGTTTTTGCTGCCAAATTCTTTATCGATCATTTCTAATGCCAAACATTTTATGTAACATTTGATGATAGTTTGAGACTCTATTAAGTAGCAGTTATCGTATATTAAAGTAAAGATTCATTATGAGTTATTATTGCGACATTGAAAGTCATTCTTGTTGTTTTGCTTCCTTTCATTTTACTAGCTTACAGTGGCAGACATTGAGGACACCTTGCAGGTGTGCCCTCAAGTGGGTTCCTGTGGGGTAGACAGTGATTACAGCATCCTGGCAAGAAAGATTTGGCAATATTGATTTTGCAGTAAAATTGCCTATTGCATTGTTGGCAAAATGACCCACCCAGGCGATTTTTGCTTGAAAAAAAAGATTGGGCCAGATTCTCAGAAGAGTTACGACGGTGTATCTCAGGAAACACCATCGTATCTCTGTTTTTTGTCCTGGGTATCTATGCAAGTAATTCCTAGAATCATTTTCGCATAGATACGCCGTAGATCCGACAGGTGTAAGTCACTTACACAGTCGGATCCTAAATGCAATACAACGCTGACCGCTAGGTGGCGTTTACGTTCAGGTCTCATTTGACTATGCAAATGAGCCTGATACGCCGATTCCCGGACGCATTTGCGTCGCGTAGTCGTCGTTTACGTAGGCGTAAGGTTACCCCTGCTATATGAGGGGTAACCTTACGCCAGTCCGCCGTATGCCATGTTAAGTATGGCGTCGGGTCCGCGTCGGCTTTTTCTGTCGGTTACGTCATTTTCCTAAGTTGTTCACGAATACGACTTTACGTCAATGACGCTCACGTCGGCGTCATTGACGTTTTCCGTCGTGAGCTGGAGCATGCACACTGGGCTTTTTCCCGGCCGGCGCATGCGCAGTTCGATCGACGCGGGGGCGCGCTTAATTTAAATACAAGCCGCCCCCTTTGAATTACGTGGGGATACGCCGGGCCTATTACACTACGCCGCCGCAAACTACGGAGCAAGTGCTTGAAGAATACGGGACTTGCTCCAGTAAGTTGCGGCGGCGTAGTGTAAATGGCTTACGCTACGCCGCCGCAGAATGTACAAGAATCTGGCTCATTAACTCTATTTTTTACCTTTATTTAGAAGGTGTTTTTTTGGGGGGGGGGGTGTTTTTGTGTATTTTTATTTTGGCACAGCATGTCAAGGATAGAAAAAGTGTATCTAATGTCAAAAGTTTTTGTTTTGTAGACAGGAAAGGTAAGTTAAAACCCCTACCAGCTTCTTTTTCTTATCTGTGTCCCATTGGGGAGATGTTCTTTCATTTCTCACCTTGTAGACACAACAAGAAAATAAGGGAAATTTTGTTAAAGTGAGGGAAATCCTTCTTTAGATAGTTGTCACCAGAAAATGTATTTTCTGTAAATAACTCAGAAAGTTTGGAGTTTTAGTGATACCCTTTAAGGGCCAACTTGGGTTATTAAGCCAAGACTTTGCTAAAAGGCAGAAAGCACCTAAACCACTCAATAATCCCACCAATCAGGAACTGCCCCTTTCAGCATCACTAAGTAAATGATATTCCACCTTCTATATAGCTGGCTACTAATCCGGATACTCAGCCAATTGCAACCTGAAATTTGCTTAATGATTACTAAACAGACTGAAAGAGAGATTTCAAATATAATATACT
Organism: Rana temporaria; assembly: GCF_905171775.1. Taxonomy (NCBI): domain Eukaryota; kingdom Metazoa; phylum Chordata; class Amphibia; order Anura; family Ranidae; genus Rana; species Rana temporaria. Next base: position 26,800,349 of record NC_053490.1, on the reverse strand, counting down.
AGGAATGTTGTATGACAACATGTTTTGATTTGTTATGTAAATTGTTTGAAAATAATATGTGCAAACAATTTAATTCTCTTTATTTATTTATTTTAGCTCAACGGGTCGGAAATTGAATATGAATTTGAAGAAATTACATTGGAACGGGTAGGTCTAATTACATTAGTACATTTTCTTCTATGTACAGTAATTTAAATATATATACATATTTCTATGTTTATTTTTTTACTGACTTCAATTAATTTTCTGTTCTTGGTGTTACCTTTTTTTTTTTATTATTTAACAGTTGCTGAGTCATATTTTTCTTGCTATTTTGATATATGAATATGTAGCACTACCCCCAAAGGAGCTGCTGGTTTGTTTTGGGTGTCATGTTACCTCTGTATCTCCGCCGTCTAGGGTACTTGATGAGAGCTGTAGTAAAGGGAATGTCCACATGACAGGTGTCTTTTCTGTGCTTTTATTACCCAACAGGGTAAAATGATAGAAGTAAATGGAAGGTGAAGAGATAGCAGAATGGAAGATAGCAAATTCAGGTGTAACTGGATAGGAAAACAGTCCTGCTTCCAACGACAACTTTACATCGCCACTCTAGGAAGAGTGGGTACAGTGCATCTGGACAGGCCTCTCTCACCAGCCTGGCAGCCAGAGTGTCACTCGAATTTAGGATTAAGTCTCTGCCACAGACCCTCCTAAAGGTTGGAGACAATTATGGTCCGGAATCCTCTTTCAGTAGATTCAGCATCCGGATCTCCTTCTGGTAGTTTTGGTCAAACTAGCAACTGACAGGCGACCAACATCCAGCCTCTCAGAACCAAGGTTGTCCTCCGATGAATGGGCAGGCCCCTCCCGGAACACCAGCCTTGTGCTTGGTATCCTTCGGACAGACTCCTCCTATTGGACGGACGGCTCAGGACCACCTTCAGATTGTGGACCCAGTCGTGTCGTGGAATGGCTACCCCAATGGTGGGCGCCACACGAGGAAAAACCCCAAGAGAATGGCGTCTGCCCCTAAATACCCCTCCCCAGCATGCACAGCGAGGTGATTAACCACCCCAATTAGCCGCTGGGGGGAAATATCTAACCGTACTTGACTCCACTGCTGCCACCTATCATCCCGGGGCGGAGCTCACTCCCCCGGCAACGACAGCATGTACAGTCAGCACAGCCAAAGCTAGAGCAGATGCCCCAAATTTAAACAATTAAACTGGTTCAGAGGCAACTATTTCTCTGAACTTTCCCCTAAATTTCCAATAGCACCAGCTCTGAACATAGCCAGGCGCTACACATATGATGTTTATTTAAGGTTTACATATAGTGTCAGGCCTCGTACACACGCAAAAACCAGCAAGAAACTAGCTGGGAGAAATGTTTTGCCGAGGAAACCGGTCGTGTGTACATTTTCGTCGAGGAAACTGTTGAGAAACTCAACGAGCCAAAAAGAGAGCAAGTTCTCTATATCCTTGACGGGAATGGAGAAACTTGCCTTGTCGAGTTCCTCGACAGCCTAACAAGGAACTCGACAAGGAAAACGATGTGTTTCACCCGTCGAGTTTCTAGGTCGTGTGTACGAGGCTTCATAGTGTATGTAAGGCAGGTTTTAATTGTCTGTGTCTCGACTGGGGAGATTCGCCCTCTGTACTTGTCTTGATAACCATTGCCTTTGGGACTTAAAGTATAATTAAAAGGGAAACACTTTGGTGTGTGGTAGAGTGGAGGGGGAATTAGACCATTTGTAATTTTTATTGCTGACTTCGCCCTCTTTATTTGTCCTGTTTACCATATCATGGAAAGTGAATGTAAAAGAAAATCCCAAATTTTGGGTTGTCCCCAGAAAACTAATAGAAGGGAAATCGTCCAAGGAGGACACTAGTTCTGGTGACCTGGGGGTCCCCATGGATTTATTTTATATTTGGCTATGGGAATGGAAGTGAAAGGAAATCTTTGCAATAGGACACAGATGGTGATAAAAAAAAAAAAATCTGATAACCTTGCTCTATCCGAATGGAAAAAAAATGTGCCTATAGTTCTTCTTTAAAAAAGAAATCCATAGTTGCAAGTTGTACAAGTTGGACAACAATGGGAATAGAGTTGAGCCTAAACCAGGATTTTAAGGTAATTTCTGGTAATTGTTTTTGTTTTGATTTAATACCGGTGACTCTTCCAGGTCATTATTATAGATTTTGGTAGAGCGAGACTGAAAAATTTTTGAGTGTTTTATATAAGCATTAAAAATATTTAATATTGGTTGAAAGAGTTTCATTCTACTTTAAGATTTCCTCCTACTTTCTGTTCTGTCTCAAAGACAGGAAGAGGATGGAAATCTCCCCACCAGGGCACAGGCCACACATGCAACATTGTACCCAAATGAAATCTTTGTTTTTTTCCCCACAAATAGAGCTTTCATTTGGTGGTATTTGATCACCTCTGTGGTTTGTATTTTTTGCGCTATAAACAAAAGAGCGACAATTTTGAAAAAAAAACACAATATTTTTTACTTTTTGAATTAATAAATATCACAATTTAAAAATATATATATATATATTTTTCTTAGTTTAGGCCGATATGTATTCTTCTACAAATTTTTGGTAAAAAAAATCGCAATAAGCATATATTGATTGGTTTGCGCAAAAGTTATAACATCTACAAAATAGGGGATAGATTTATGGCATTTTTATTTTTTTTTATTTTTTTACCAGTAATGGCGGGGATCTGCGATTTTTTTTTGCGCACGCGCCCCCTAGACAGCCGGGAAACCCAGGACGTCATATGACGTCCACCCGGAGGGAGAGAGGGTTCCTGCCGACATAATTTTACAATGACTCGGTGAGAAAGTGGTTAAAAAAGTTAGTAAATAAGGTGAAACCGTTTGACTTTGATTACTGAATTATATGTGAAGGATATAATATTTTTTTTTTATATAGCAGATCATTGAGTATTCAAAGTTAACTATCATTTGCCTTGCTAGATGAAAAGCCTGTACACCTTACTAAATCAATTCTATTGAGTAGCAGAAGTCTAAGGAAGCGTTTTTGGTTTACATTTATACCATTGAATAGCTCTTAAATCTGACCTCAAGCCTTTACTTCAGTCTTGAACAGGGCCCCTTTCCTGTACTGAAATTGAAACCAAAGTTGGAGAAAAACATGGACTTTATGGTGCCAATAATAAGACCAGGAAAAAAAAAAGACGAACAAGCACATAATTAAAGCACAATATTTTATTACACATCGTCATCCTAAAAGGTTATATATAAAAAAAAACTTGATATACAATCACTAAACAGAGAGCTTTCCTCTAGTCATGCCTTGCCCAAATATTCTACAAAAATAGAAGACACATGGTGATATAAACATCGAAATACTATACAATGATACAGTTCTAGAAATGCAAAAGAAGGTTCATTGTTCTTGATGCGTTTCACAGCTTGATTGCTTCCTCAGGAGACCATATGAAAACACGTAAGAACCATGTACAGTTTATAAAAAGTGTTACATCCAATAGAAAAACACCCAGAGCAGGCCAGGGAAACGGGGGAAGAAGGGAAAATTAGAAGGGGTACAGAGGTTGTGGTGGCTCAATGAAGGCTTATTGGTAAACTGCCTTGGTCATGCACTAAATCCATCCACAATATGGGAATGGAAATCATAAACCAAAGACAAGGCCACCTTCCTGAGTAAACTCACCAGGGGGATCCCCACACTGAAATTGTGGCCAAAAAGTAAGAAAAATGCTGATCCAAAAGCCAAACTGTACTCCCATGGGACACCTCGCAGTTAGCCATATAACCATGTCTTCTATTTATGTGGAATATTTGGGCCGGACATGACTAGTGTTCTGTCGGGGAAACCCCCTTTTTAACCACTTCCAGACCGCCGCATGTACATTTACGTCGGCAGAATGGCACGGACAGGCACATCAACATACCTGTACGTGCCTGCCTAGAACGTGGGTCGGGGGTCCGATTGGGACTATTCGTTTCTAGCCGCCCCCTCGCGATCGCTCCCCCTCGCTGAAGAACGGGGAGAGCCGTATGTAAACACGGCTTCCCCGTGCTTCACTGTGGCGGCTGCATCGATGGAGTGATCCCTTTTATAGGGAGACTCGATCGATGACGTCAGACCTACAGCCACACCCCCCTACAGTTGTAAACACACACTAGGTGAACCCTAACTCCTACAGCACCCCCTGTGGTTAACTCCCAAACTGCAACTGTCATTTTCACAATAAAGAATGCAATTTAAATGCATTTTTTGCTGTGAAAATGACAATGGTCCCAAAAATGTGTCAAAATTTTACGAAGTGTCCGCCATAATGTTGCAGTCACAAAAAAAAACGCTGATCACCGCCATTAGTAGTAAAAAAAAAAAAAATTATAAAACTATCCCCTATTTTGTAAACGCTATAAATTTTGCGCAAACCAATCGATAAACGCTTATTGCGATTTTTTTCACCAAAAATAAGTACAAGAATACGTATCGGCCTAAACTGAGGGGAAAAAAAATTATATATGTTTTTGGGGGATATTTATTATAGCAAAAAGTAAAAAATATTGAATTTTTTTCAAAATTGTTGCTCTATTTTTGTTAATAGTGCAAAAAATAAAAACCGCAGAGGTGATCAAATACCACCAAAAGAAAGCTCTATTTGTGGGGAAAAAAGGACGCCAATTTTGTTTGGGAGCCACGTCGCACGACCGCGCAATTGTCTGTTAAAGCGACACAGTGCCGAATTGTAAAAACCCCTTGGGTCATTTAGCAGCATATGGGTCCGGTCCTTAAGTGGGTAAATTGTACAGTATAGCAAGTTTTTATATATATAACCTTTTGGTATGATGATGTATAATGAATGACCCTTTTTTGCTTTTAATGCATACTTTTTTTTTTTTCCGGTGTTATGATTGGCACTTTAAAGTCAACTTTTTTCTCCAACTTTGGTTCCACTATTTGAAATGGGATATGGTGCCAAAATTTGCAGTGTCCCTATATTTTCTGCTTTCTGTACTGAAATAGCTTACTCTGATTTCACTGTACATTGTGAGCATTGCCCAAATAGAGCCTGCCTCGTTTCCTACCTGGAGGAGCTGGGGGGCCTAACTGCCCCTTCTTTGGATTTCAGTTCTTTTAAACATGGAGAATCAACATCACATGTGGACATTACCTAGGGCAGTCTGTAAGCAGGGCCTAAAGGGGCAGGGATGCACGTGACCTCATAATATGCGCATATGGCCATTTAAGAGTCAAATGTAAATAAATAAATAATACAGATAACTTTCAAATGTCCACAACCTAGGGTAATACAATGCAAGTCACACTTTCCGCACATCGCAGGAAACATTTCCAATGTAAACACTAACACACCGCCGCCTTCAAGGAGTGGACGGTGTTACTCTATACGAGGAGCAGTGAGGACCATAAAAATTGTATAGTATGACATCTGACTATGAAATAAAAAAAATACAGACAGAGGGGGAAAGAGAACAATAGAGGGAAGAAGAAGAAGAGGGGAAAAGGAAGATAGAAAGAAAGGGGGACTGAGCAGACCTTGGTGCATCAAACCTACATGATGGAATCAGGATGGACGGCTGGGTTGACTCAGAGGTGTCAATAATGTTTTCAGGGAGTCTGAGGCAGAGTAGTCGATCCAAATGAGCCATAGGGTCTTAAATTTGCAGATGGTGTCATTATCAAGGCCCAACATCTCTTCCATGCGCATGAAATCATTGACTGACCCACAAGGTCAAATGGGGGGGTGGTAGTAGTTTAGGGGGATATGCTGTCTGGCGGCTGACAGGAATAAGCCCAGTAAAGTGCATTTCTGGGAGGCTATGGAGCCAGGAAGCATGGATAATAAAGCTATCTCTGGGGAGGGTGTCAAAGGCTGGTCGTATTGACTGTTGTATATGGTAAAAACCTGCAACCAGAGGGCAGACCCACCAAATATGGAGATATCTTCCATCTGTTGCGCCGCATCTCCAACATGAGGAAGGTACGGACGGAAATATTTTATGTAGAGATTGAGGGCCCCTGTGCCACTGAGAGATAAGTTTAAAGTTTTTCTCTTGGGAATAACAGGATATTGAGGATTTGTGTGTAAAGTCTTAAGACTTTTGACAATCCGTGGACAACCTCTTGGTGTAAGAGGGGGGTTGATCATGTATCAGTACATGTTGTAGCGTGTTCATGGTAGAGAGTAAATGTCTGGGTGTTTCTGAGAGAGAGCACAGCTGTTCGTATCCGTTAGGGATCTGTGAGTTTGGGAAGATGAGAAGAGGCCAGAACAAAAAGGAGGATATGCAGAGGGCTGTGAGCCAGTTGCCCTGGGCACTTGGCACTACAGGAGCGCCTGAGGTGGGGTCTACAAATGAGCTCTCTACTGGCCATTTGGGGTGGGAGTAGGGGCCTACTGGGTTGGAGCCCTTGCCTTGAGGCAGTGCAGGATGGTCAAACAAAGATGTGAGGGGCGAGGGATCCGAGGACAATAATGAGAGCATTCCTTTTTGTACCATAGGTGTAGGGCAGCGATTGTCAAAGGGGAGGTAGCGGAGAGTGTAGATGTTGCCCATAGCCCCAGAGTAGGGTCTAGAGGTCAAGGGTGAACAGGTCTTGTTCCACCATGGTGGATGCTTTGGGGAATTGTAAGCGTGACACCTACCAAATGAGGCTGTGCTGTGTGGCAGAGCTGCATAAATCTTAGCACTGGGTAGTAGACATGTACACACTGAAATAGTTTGTTTCGGAATTTCGTTTTCCTCCGAAAAATACATTTATTTAGTTACTCCCGAAATTTGTTTTTATTTATTTTACACCCCCCCCCCTAGGTACGAAATATAAAGGAATATTTCACTTTTATTGTTTCACTTTAAGCATCATTAAATTCACTGCTCCCGAAAAAATGTTCGTTTTTAAAACTTTTTTTTTGCATTGATACATGTCCCCTGGGGCAGGACCCAGGTCCCCAAACACTTTTTAGGACAATAACCTTTCAAATTAAGTACTTTAGATTTCAAACGTTCGAGTTCATAGAATCTTCATGTCTCTCTATGTCGAATCTTTTCTCTCTGTCGAATCTTTTCTCTCTATGTCGAATCTTTTCTCTTTATGTAGACTAATATTGAACTAATAGAGTTAAGGTTAGGCACATTCGACCGCAACGAAAACGAAAATAAAGCATTTGTTTATGTCGGATCTTTCGGTTTTCGTTTTCTGTGCTTTCGTGCCGGCCGGCACTATAGGAGCCCTTCCTCCTTCAAATCGATGCAGTGACGTCACTGTACGCCCTCCCAGACGGGTTTCGTCATACGCAGACGTTTTCAATGGGGAAAGTAATTGTATGTTAAAGAGATCTCAAATACCTTTTATTGAAATTCTTGCTTTAAGAACAACGTGTCTAACATAGTGCATTTGCATTATTTTGGGTCAAAAACAGGTAGCCCGACCATCGTGAAGGAAAAATGGCAATTGAGTCTGGCCGCGGCAGTATTACAAGGAATTGGCAGTCATAAAAGAACTTTCAGCTTCACAGTCCACCGCTTTAAAGATTCATTCCTAATTAAATGCGTACATTGAAATCGTAAGAAACCGAAGCGACGCAGTCACTAATAATTTTAATATCTCCATTAGTATTCGGGAGGCGACAGTGGCAGACACTACTGAGAAAGATAATTAGGTGAAAATCATTCCTTTAACACTGATTGTAAAATGACTTCAGTAATATATAGCTAAAATTTAAACAAGCTGTTCCTCGTATGTTTGTATAATGGAGCCACAAATGAATGTGTTAGGAGTTTGTATCCCTTGGCTGACAGATGTTCCCGGGAGCCATAAAAATAAAAACTGAAATAAAAATAAAGGAAGCCTTTAATGCACCGTACATGATAAAACACAAGTTAAACTTTATATATAACCAAACTTTTATTTCCCTTGAGGGTTTTTCCTGTTTCAGTCAGGGCTGGACCTAGCCTATCTGATTTGGGGGTGCAGTAAAAAAGTCAGGGGTCATAATGTCCACAGTGTGTGTGAGTCATTTCAGTCTATCACACAGTGCCACGACCTGGTAACACTATTAAACAGAACCTGCACCGCCCTATATCAGATGTCCCTATCAGAGTCCCGCTTTTCATCATGACTACTCATCAAAGATCCCCCTTACCACATGTCTTCATCAAGAGTGATTCAAAAAGGTAGCGGCCAGCCACTTGGGAAGTGGGTGACTTGGTTGGGGTGATGAAGGTGCTCACCCACTGCGCGATAAGAGAGAGATGCATGTAAGGTTGTGATGGGGGGTGCTGCTTTAATGGCACCTCAAGCATGTACCTTAATTCCTCTGTCAGCCCCTGAGGGCAAAAGACAGTGACACCTCCAAATACCTGGTAAACACTATTAAACAGAACCTACGCCCCCTACATCAGATGTCCCAATCAGTGTCCCCCTTTACATCAGGTCTACTCATCAAAAATCTCCCCTTACATCAGGTGTTCCCATCAAGAGTTAGCTTCCTTTACTCAGTGCAGTCCTCCTTCACTTACCTCATCCTTCCATTTTGCTTTTAAATGTTCTTATTTCTTCTGAGAAATCCTCACTTCCTGTTCTTCTGTCTGTAACTACACACAGTAATGCGAGGCTTTCTCCCTGTTGTGGAGTGTGGTGCTCGCCACCTTCCTTGGACTACAGGAGAGCCAGGACACCCACTAACACACAGCTCTTTTCTCTATCTGCAACGTAGAGAGCGTCCTGACTCTCCTGTAGTCCACGGGCGAGCACGACACTCCACACCAGGGAGAAAGCCTCGCATTACGGTGTGTAGTTACAGACAGAAGAACAGGAAGTGAGGATTTCTCAGAAGAAATAAGGACATTTAAAAGCAAAATGGAAGGATGAGGTAAGTGAAGGAGGACTGCACTAAGGTAAAGGAAGCTATTTAGGAAACAAAATTGTACCTTTACAACCCCTTTAATTAAGTAATCATATAACTGTGTGTATTTTGTAAATACAAGCAATGTAAGTACTTGAATTTGGCCTGCTATCTGACTCTTGTGGTCCTTGTTCAGCAAGGCCGGAGTGTAAGGCCCCGTACACACGGTCGGACAAAACCGATAAGAATGGTCCGTCGGACCGTTTTCATCGGTTCACCGCTGAAGTGGCCTGACGGCCTGATGTGTGTACACACCATCAGTTCAAAATCCGATCGGGTCAGAACACGGTGACGTAAAACACACGACGTGCTGAAAAAAACGAAGTTCAATGCTTCCAAGCATGCGTCGACTTGATTCTGAGCATGCGCGGGTTTTGAACCGATGCTTTTCTGTACTAACCATCGGTTTGGTCCGATGGGGCAGCGGTCCATCAGTTCGGTTTTGAAGCATGTTTTAAAATTTTGGACCGAAGGAAAACAGACCGATAGCCTATACACACGGTCGGTTTGGTCCGATGAAAATGAACCTCGGTTCATTCTCATCGGACCAAACCGACCGTATGTACGGGGCCTGAGAGGAAGAAGCAGTTCATGTGTTGACTAGAAGCATTCTGATAAGAGGATAAAGCAGAGTGACAGAAAGATGAGCACATCACTGTGCTACTTCTCCTTTCACTGTACATTCACAGACTGGAGTGAATTCATGGTGACCTGGACTTAAAGGAACAGCTGTTAAGTGAAGCTAGCAATTAGACTGTGGACATTTAGAGTAAGAAAAAAGTACTATGGGGGAAATGTCAGGATTGGAGTTGAATATTGCAGCAAACATTGGCTTGTTATTTTATAATTCATTCGGCTATAAATTTGTATCTAATTTGTTTTGGCTGGAGTCTGCTATAACCGCAGTAGGGAAAGGTTAGGTCACCAGAATAGGCCAGAATTCAGCAATGGAATGGAAAAAATACAGATTTGTTAGCAGGTAAAACGGCTCCAATATATAAATCTTTGCAACATGATAACACAATGAGACTTGGTAGATGGAGCACTGAGTCTCTGCCAACATCGGCCCAGAACCAGAATTTACATGTTGAGCATATGGATTCCTTAACCACTTAAGACCCAGACCTTTAGGCTGCTAAATGCCCAGACCAGGTTTTGCGATTCGACACTGCGTCGCTTTAACAGACAATTGCGCGGTCGTGCGACGTGGCTCCCAAACAAAATTGGCGTCCTTTTTTTCCCCACAAATAGAGCTTTCTTTTGGTGGTATTTGATCACCTCTGCGGTTTTTATTTTTTGCGCTATAAACAAAAATAGAGCGACAATTTTGAAAAAAATTCAATTTTTTACTTTTTGCTATAATAAATATCCCCCAAAACATATATAACATTTTTTCCTCAGTTTAGGCCGATACGTATTCTTCTACCTATTTTTAGTAAAAAAAATCGCAATAAGCGTTTATCGATTGGTTTGCGCAAAATTTATAGCGTTTACAAAATAGGGAATATTTTTATTGCATTTTTATAAAAAAATATTTTTTTACTACTAATGGCGGCGATCAGCGATTTTTTTCGTGACTGCGATATTATGGCGGACACTTCGGACAATTTTGACACATTTTTGGGACCATTGTTATTTTCACAGCAAAAAATGCATTTAAATTGCATTGTTTATTGTGAAAATGACAGTTGCAGTTTGGGAGTTAACCACAGGGGGCGCTGAACGTGTTAGGCTTCACCTAGTGTGTGTTTACAACTGTAGGGGGGTGTGGCTGTAGGTCTGATGTCATCGATTGTGTCTCCCCTATAAAGGGGATGACACGATCGATGCGCCGCCACAGTGAAGCACGGGGAAGCCGTGTTTACATACGACTCTCCCCGTTCTTCAGCTCCGGGGAGCGATCGCGATGGAGCGGCTATAAGCGAATAGCCGCGCCGTCGTCCCGGATTGCTCCCCGAGGTAAGCCGCCCGCCGCACGCAGCGGGGGGGTCCCGATCGGACCCCCGACCCGAGGAAAGGCAAGGACGTATATATACGTCCTTCTGCCTGTCCGTGCCATTTTGCAGACGTAAATAGTCGTGCGGCGGGCGTTAAGTGGTTAAAGAGGTTGTAAAGGTTTGTTTTTTATTTTCTAAATAGGTTCCTTTAATCTAGTGCATTGTTGGTTCACTTACCTTTTCTTTCGATTTCTCTTCTAAATGTTTTTTTTCTTTGTCTGAATTTCTCACTTTCTGTTTCTCCTCAGTAAGCTTGCCCCCATCATCCGAGCCGGTCTGGCTGGGGGGTTAGTCAGCGTGCTCACCCCCTCCCTTGGGACTTGGGAACACAGCGTCTCCCCGCAGGGATGTAGTCCCAAGGGAGGGGGCGAGCACGCTGACTAACCCCCCAGCCAGACCGGCTCGGATGATGGGGGCAAGCTTACTGAGGAGAAACAGAAAGTGAGAAATTTAGACAAAGAAAAAAAAACATTTAGAAGGGAAATCGAAGGTAAAGGTAAGTGAACCAACAATGCACTAGCTTAAAGGAACCTATTTAGAAAATAAAAAATTAACCTTTACCACCCCTTTAAAAATGTCTTCTGGGCGGCGACACAAAAAGTTTGCTGTGAATGAAATACTAGCCCTGTGACAGGGAGTTTTGGATCTTCTTAGAAAGTCAAATTATTCTCCAGTGCATTGTGGAGTGACAGAAAATCTATACAGGGAGTGCAGAATTATTAGGCAAATGAGTATTTTGACCACATCATCCTCTTTATGCATGTTGTCTTACTCCAAGCTGTATAGGCTCGAAAGCCTACTACCAATTAAGCATATTAGGTGATGTGCATCTCTGTAATGAGAAGGTGTGTGGTCTAATGACATCAACACCCTATATCAGGTGTGCATAATTATTAGTCAACTTCCTTTCCTTTGGCAAAATGGGTCAAAAGAAGGACTTGACAGGCTCAGAAAAGTCAAAAATAGTGAGATATCTTGCAGAGGGATGCAGCACTCTTAAAATTGCAAAGCTTCTGAAGCGTGATCATCGAACAATCAAGCGTTTCATTCAAAATAGTCAACAGGGTCGCAAGAAGCGTGTGGAAAAACCAAGGCGCAAAATAACTGCCCATGAACTGAGAAAAGTCAAGCGTGCAGCTGCCAAGATGCCACTTGCCACCAGATTGGCCATATTTCAGAGCTGCAACATCACTGGAGTGCCCAAAAGCACAAGGTGTGCAATACTCAGAGACATGGCCAAGGTAAGAAAGGCTGAAAGACGACCACCACTGAACAAGACACACAAGCTGAAACGTCAAGACTGGGCCAAGAAATATCTCAAGACTGATTTTTCTAAGGTTTTATGGACTGATGAAATGAGAGTGAGTCTTGATGGGCCAGATGGATGGGCCCGTGGCTGGATTGGTAAAGGGCAGAGAGCTCCAGTCCGACTCAGACGCCAGCAAGGTGGAGGTGGAGTACTGGTTTGGGCTGGTATCATCAAAGATGAGCTTGTGGGGCCTTTTCGGGTTGAGGATGGAGTCAAGCTCAACTCCCAGTCCTACTGCCAGTTTCTGGAAGACACCTTCTTCAAGCAGTGGTACAGGAAGAAGTCTGCATCCTTCAAGAAAAACATGATTTTCATGCAGGACAATGCTCCATCACACGTGTCAAAGTACTCCACAGCGTGGCTGGCAAGAAAGGGTATAAAAGAAGAAAAACTAATGACATGGCCTCCTTGTTCACCTGATCTGAACCCCATTGAGAACCTGTGGTCCATCATCAAATGTGAGATTTACAAGGAGGGAAAACAGTACACCTCTCTGAACAGTGTCTGGGAGGCTGTGGTTGCTGCTGCACGAAATGTTGATGGTGAACAGATCAAAACACTGACAGAATCCATGGATGGCAGGCTTTTGAGTGTCCTTGCAAAGAAAGATGGCTATATTGGTCACCGATTTGTTTTTGTTTTGTTTTTGAATGTCAGAAATGTATATTTGTGAATGTTGAGATGTTATATTGGTTTCACTGGTAAAAATAAATAATTGAAATGGGTATATATTTTTTTTTTGTTAAGTTGCCTAATAATTATGCACAGTAATAGTCACCTGCACACACAGATATCCCCCTAAAATAGCTAAAACTAAAAACAAACTAAAAACTACTTCCAAAAATATTCAGCTTTGATATTCATGAGTTTTTTGGGTTCATTGAGAACATGGTTGTTGTTCAATAATAAAATTAATCCTCAAAAATACAACTTGCCTAATAATTCTGCACTCCCTGTATGTAGTCCTTTGTGTTAAAGCTATCTCGCCTGGAGTGAAACTTTTGATCTCTCTCTTGAGACGATAATAATTATGGCAATGATCCTTTTGGCTTAAAGGAATTATCAAAGCAAGGTCTCAGAAAGCGACTAATGAGTTTAGAATGTATAGTCCCTTATATCTCTGAAATGTGCTTCTGCAATGATATCGATTGATGAAAGTCATACACAAAACCAGTGCCTGCTTGAAAATATAATAATAAACAATTACAAATTAAAAAAGTAACAGTAATTAAATAAAGTAATAAAAAATAAAAAATGTAAGAATTAAATAAAAAATAGCATCGGGGGATAGGAGCCTGAATACACGTCGCTTGCTGCCGTCCTTGGAATTACGTTTTTTCCTGCATTTCTCTGCATTCGTTCGCTGCCATTTTTACAGTGGCTAAATGTGAGTAGCCTATGTTTTTAACCACTTGCTTACTGGGCACATAAACCCCCTTCGTTCCCAGGCGAAATTTCAGCTTCCGGGACTGCGTCGCTTTAACTGACATTTGCACGGTCGTGCGACGTGGCTCCCAAACAAAATTGACGTCCTTTTTTTCCCACAAATAGAGCTTTATTTTGGTGGTATTTGATCACCTCTGCGGTTTTTATTTTTTGCGCTATAAACAAAAAAAGAGCGACAATTTTAAAAAAATATATACATATTTTTTACTTGTTGCTATAATAAATATCCCATTTAAAAAAAAAAAAAAAACATTTTTTCTTCTCAGTTAAGGCCGATATGTATTTTTCGACGTATTTTTGTAAAAAAAAAAAATCGCAATAAGCGACTGGTTTGTGCAAAATAGGGGACAGAATTATTATTTTTTTTTATTATTATTTTTTTACTAGTAATGGCGGCGATCTGCGATTTTTATTGGGACTGCGACGTTATGGCGGACACATCGGACACTTTTGACACAAATTTGGCGCCATTCACATTTATACAGCGATCAGTGCTATAAAAATGCACTAATTACTGTATAAATGTGACTGGCAGTGAAGGGGTTAACACTAGGGGGTGAGGAAGGGGTTAAATGTGTATCCTGGGTGTGTTCTAACTGTGTGGGGGGTGACTGGGGGAGGTGACCGATGCTGTGTCTCTATGTACAAGAGACACAGATCGGTCTCCTCTCCTCTCCTCTGACAGCACGTGGAGCTCTGTGTTTACACACAGAGCTCCACGTCCCTGCTGTCTTACCGACGATCGCGTGTACCCGGCGGACATCGCGGCCGCCAGGTACACGCATCGGCTCCCGAGCGATGCGCCGGGACAGTGTTTACCCGCTGCGCGCCCCCCAGTGGCGCGCGCGGGTAATGCTTTTAAATGACGTCCAAAGACGTCCAGTTGGCACTTGAGAGCCGCGCTGTTGACGTCTTTTGTCAATATCCGCGGGTCTCAAGTGGTTAATACCTGAAGTAAATGTTTAATCCAGCGGAGAGCACTTTGTTTGTGATTCCTTTTTCATGTTCGGGTCCGTCTGATACTGCTGACCTATGAGGATTTGAATTGCTAATCTGCTTCCTGGTCTCCTAAACTGAGATTTCTGCCTATTTGACCATGGTCAATATGTGGAGGTGAGAGTACCCATTCTTACTGGTGGAGGGATCACTTTAAGTTTGGCTAACGTCACCTGGTGAAGAAATTCCATGATTATCTGGATTTTTTATTTAATATTTGGACTTTTGTCACTTTATTCTCATATTTATTGATTCATATTTACACATAATTCACATAATATATATTCAATTGAATATGTTCTTATTGGTTTTGCGCTGCACTGTTTTCCCTTGTATTTTTGGCAATTCCCATCATGCCTAGTCATGTCTGTGAATGTCATGCCGCGTGCAGACAGTCATTTTTTGTGATGAAAAAAAACGACGTTTTAAATCATGAAATAAAACGACGTTTTTGAAACATCATTTTCAAAAACGACGTTGCTTACACACCATCGTTTTTTCACAATGCTCTAGCAAAGTGAGGTTACGTTTCACCACTTTTTTCCATTGAAGTTCGCTTCATAACTAGCTTCTGGGCATGCGCGGGTTTAAAAACGTAGTTTTAAACGTCGTTTTTTGCTACACACGGTCAATTTCTGTGAAACAAAAAACGACGTTTTGAAAAACGACACAAAAAAATCAAGCATGTTCGAATTTTTTTTTTGTCGTTTTTTTGAAGACATAAAACAACGTTTTGCCCACACACAATCATTTTAAATGACGTTTTTTAAAAGGTCGTTTTTTTTCATCACAAAAAACAACCGTATGTACGCGGCATTAGAGTTTTACAATGCCTCATGGGATGGAGGGCCGTAGTTTGAGGATTCCTGCTTTAAAGTCTATTCTTTCATGTGTGCATTGTGGTCATGCACATTGCATTAACACATCCCATTTGTTTTAAAGTCTGAATTATAAATATCATTCAATCTCTATTCAGCAACAGTTCAGTTGCTGCCACCTTGAAGTGGTCAACTGCCTTATATAGGGGGCACTCAAGTGTGGTCACTAACACCACAAGGCAGCCACGCATAACATACAATGAACATAGTTAAACATATAGATATTGCAGACATGCAACTGGAGAAGGGTGCCCACGTGTCCCGGATTGCCCGGGACTGTCCCGCAATTGACATGTCTGTCCTGGGTCCCGGGCACCTTCATTCCGGGGACATTACAATGTCCTGAAATGAAATAGAAGACACAGCCACCCCCTACTAACTAATAACTACATTTCCGGAACTAGTTGCTAGGGCCAGCACTGCCAGGCATCTTGCAACCAGTGACAATTTACTCTCAGACAGTGAGACCGGGAGCGAGGCCTGCATCTAGTGCAGCACTGCTGTCCCCACCCACCTTGGCACCTCCTCCTTCTCCGGCACCCAGCAGCAAGCAGCAGGGATTGGTGTGATCTTCACTCTCCAGATAGTGACGCCACTCCTTTCCTTCTACGCACGTGGCTCATGCAGAGGGAGTGACAGCAGCACTGCATCTGGTGGCAGGCTATGGGTGGCAAGCGGCACTGCATCTGGTGGCAAGTGGAACATTCACCTGACAAATAACCCTGCCGCCAAATTCCCCATCAACCCAAGACTACATTACTCCCTGCCCCCCCTCATCTTTTTTTGGAGAAGGTGAGAGAGGTGGTGTGTCCCTGAATGGCAATTTGGAAATGTGGTGACCCTAAACAGATAGGCCTAGATTCAGGTACGGCCGATCTACGTTGCGCGGGCGTAGCGTATAGGGTGACCACATTTCCATACAGCCATTCAGGGACACCCCCCCCCCCCCAGCAAGCAGCGGTCGGTGACATCACAAGGAGGCAGTGCCGCCATATGACGTGGCCGAGAGGCCCCGCCCCTTACCTATTTAAGCATTTGTTTCATGTATGGAAGCCCAACATTGCAGCCACTTAGATTCACAGAGTGTAATTGTTCTTGCGATGTTGGGCTAACATACATGAAACAAATGCTGTTTATATCTAAGGCACTAAAGTTGTATATAAAACCCTGTACTTTATACCACAAAAGAAATACAAATGACACAAGGGATCTGGGGTAAAAACTGCACATACACTGACCTACCCGACTACTACACTGACCTACTGTACCTGATTCCTACACTGACCTACCTGACCACTACACTGACCTTCCTGATCCCTACACTGACCCAATTGATTGCTGCATTGAAATACCTGACCACTACACTAACCTGATTCCTACACTGACCTACCTGATCATTACACTGACCTACCCGATTCCTACCCCGTCCATTGGGGGAGCATGTCAGATCCTCAGCTCTAAGGGACTAATGCTGGGACCTGTAATCCTTCATTAGGAGGATGAGGCCAGTGGCAGACTGGCAGTGCTGGGGGCATGGGTTAAGTGGCAGT
Source organism: Rana temporaria (assembly GCF_905171775.1). NCBI lineage: Eukaryota > Metazoa > Chordata > Amphibia > Anura > Ranidae > Rana > Rana temporaria. The sequence continues at coordinate 26,783,260 of NC_053490.1, read as the reverse complement.
GCTTGGGAGGGGATGGGATCACTAACTCTCACTTGCTGTCACCTGTTAGTGTCCATTTGGGAGGGGAGAGGGGCTTGGTGAGGGTGGGAGAAGGGGTGGGAGAGAGAGAGAGAAGGGGTGAAAGAGAGAGAGAGAAGGGGTGGGGGAGAGAGAAGGGGTGGGAGAGAGAAGGGGTGGGAGAGAGAGAGAGAAGGGGTGGGAGAGAGAGAGAGAAGGGGTGAAAGAGAGAGAGAGAAGGGGTGGGGGAGAGAGAAGGGGTGGGAGAGAGAAGGGGTGGGAGAGAGAGAGAGAAGGGGTGGGAGAGAGAGAGAGAAGGGGTGAAAGAGAGAGAGAGAAGGGGTGGGAGAGAGAAGGGGTGGGAGAGAGAAGGGGTGGGAGAGAGAGAGAGAAGGGGTGGGAGAGAGAGAGAGAAGGGGTGAAAGAGAGAGAGAGAAGGGGTGAAAGAGAGAGAGAGAAGGAGTGGGGGAGAGAGAAGGGGTGGGAGAGAGAAGGGGTGGGAGAGAGAGAGAAGGGGTGGGAGAGAGAGAGAAGGGGTGGGAGAGAGAGAGAGAGAGAGAGAGAGAAGGGGTGGGAGAGAGAGAGAGAGAAGGGGTGGGAGAGAGAGAGAAGGGGTGGGAGTGAGAGAGAGAAGGGTGGGAGCGAGAGAGAGAGAAGGGGTGGGAGAGAGAAGGGGTGAGGTAGAGAGAGAGAGAAGGGGTGGGGGAGAGAGAGAGAAGGGGTGATGGAGAGAGAGAGAGAGAAAGAAGGGGTGATGGAGAGAGATAGAGAGAAGGGGTGGGAGAGAGAGAGAGAGAAGGGGTGGGAGAGAGAGAGAGAGAAGGGGTGGGAGAGAGAGAGAGAGAAGGGGTGGGAGAGAGAGAGAGAGAGAGAACGGGTGGGGGAGAGAGAGAGAAGGGGTGATGGAGAGAGAGAGAGAGAGAGAGAGAACGGGTGGGGGAGAGAGAGAGAAGGGGTGATGGAGAGAGAGAGAGAGAGAGAGAGAGAGAGAGAGGGGAGAGAGAGAGAAGGGGTGATGGAGAGAGAGAGAGAGAGAGAGAGAGAGAGAGAGAGAGAGAGAGAGAAGGGGTGGGAGAGAGAAGGGGTGATGGAGAGAGAGAGAGAGAGAGAGAGAGAGAGAGAGAGAAGGGGTGGGAGAGAGAGGGGGGTGGGAGAGAGAGAGAGAGAGAAGGGGTGAGAGAGAGAGGGGGATAGGAGAGAGAGGGGGATGGAAGAGAGAGAGGGGGGGGGGGGTGGTGAGTGAAATTGAACCCCTAAGCTGGCCTGCAGTCCTTCCTGTACCCCCTGTCCCAGCCCCTGTCTGTGGGTAGGTGTGTGTGATGTATGCACCTACCTCCAGACCATCCTTGTCCTCTCTGTCAGCCTTGATGACAGGCACAGCTGGAGCAGACGTTGGGGGAAGGTGTGCAGGCTCTGGGAGGATGTCACTGCTGCTCAGGTCTTCTCTCACTCCCGTGCTGTTCCTTCCAGTCAGCCTCCTGCTGCTCCCCGGGGCTCCACTCTCTGTTGTCCTCAGGTGATGATGCTGCTCTCCCTCTCACATCAGATGCTGTGTGTCCCTCTCTGGTATGTCAGGGGCAGCCTCGGAGCTCAGCTGCTTTGGGTCCCAGGAGGCAGACAGAGCAGAAGCGCGGAGGAGGAAGTGAAATCCTCCCGCGCTTTCAGTTCTGAACAGAGGGGGTGCACTGCAGCTGTGATGTCACTGGTTGCTACAAGCCAAGCGGCTGTAGCAACCAGTGAGCACAATGAAAGTCAGGTGGAGGTGGTTCTGCATGCCGCAGACAGCGCTACCGCGGCTCAGACTCTGCTGAATTCATAATGACTTTACCCAGTGCTTCATTCCGGGACATTGTATTGTCCCGGAATGAAGGCATCCGGGACCAGGGACACAGATGCCAATTAAGGGACAGTCCCGGGCAATCCGGGACACGTGGGCACCCTAGTAGCGTACCGTATTTACGCTACGCCACCGCAACTTAGAGAGGCAAGTGCTGTATTCACAAAGCACTTGCCTCCTAAGTTACGGTGGCGTAGCGTAAATTCGGACTTACGACGGCGTATCTACTGATACGCCGACGTAAGTCTCTGAGAATCTGGCCCGAAATGGGCAAAGACTGCGGGCATGCTTTAGGAGGCGGCCAGGACTGCAAACATGCCAAAGGAACTGTTGGAGATTAGGGAGTCAAACTAAAGACACATTATATGATACTGTCAGGGATAACTGCTATTACAGCCCCTTTAAAAATCAATGCTTCCATATCAGTGCTCCCAACAGCCCTCTTAAAATGTGTCTTGTGGCATATTTAATATTTTTCACAGTGAGATATATTATAAAAGATCAGAGGGAAAAAACATAAAAAGAGAAAATGGATGGGCAGCACACAAAAAGTGACATAGTGAGAAATAAATAAACCAAACCAATTAACTACTAGAAGTCTAAAGGATATTTTTTTTATTTTACGACCTGAGCAAGTACCTAGGCAAAGTAAAACAGACAGACTACTGGGAGCCCTGAGGGTTGTACAATAAGTTCCAAAGGAACACATGTGCCCCTGGGATGCAGGTTGGGAACTGAGGCGTAGATTCATAAAGGCTATACCACGGCGTATCTCCAGATACGCCATCGTATCTCTGAGTCTGGCCGGTCGTATCTATGCGCCTGATTCTTAGAATCAGTTACGCATAGATTTCTATTAGATCCGACCGGCGTAAGTCTCTTACGCCGTCGGATCTTAACTGCATATTTACGCTGGCCGCTAGGGGCGTGTACGCTGATTTACGCCTAGAATATGTAAATCAGCTAGATACGCGAATTCACGAACGTACGCCCGGCCGACGCAGTACAGTTACGCCGTTTACGTTAGGCTTTTCCCGGCATAAAGTTACCCCTGCTATATGAGGCGTATATGCGGCGTACCAATGTTAAGTATGGCCGTCGTTCCCGCGTCAAAATTTGAAAAATTTACATCGTTTGCGTAAGTCGTCCGTGAATGGGGCTGGACGTCATTTACGTTCACGTCGAAACCAATACGTCCTTGCGGCGTACTTTGGAGCAATGCACACTGGGAAATTACACGGACGGCGCATGAAAAACGTCAATCACGTCGGGTCATGGTTAATTTACATAACACACGTCCTCCTCTTCACAATTTGAATTAGGCGGGCTTACGCCGGCCTATTTACGCTACGCCGCCGCAACTTTCTTTTGAGAATACGGCACTTGCCTGTAAAAGTTGCGGAGGCGTAACGTAAATAGGATACGTTACGCCCGCACAAAGAAACGCCATTCTACGTGAATCTACCCCCAAGGGTCTAAGGCAGGGGAGTCCAAACTTTTTTCAAAGGGGGCCAGATTTGATGAAGTGAACATGCGTGAGGGCCGACCATTTTGCCTGACATTCTTTCAACCATTAAAATTAAATGCAAATGAACTAATACACTGCCCAACAAGAATTCTCATGCCTTTTTGGCTGTGTGTGGTCAAGATTCTAAGGATGAGCTTGGGTGTGTTATTTGGATATACCGTATTTATCTGCGTATAACACACACCTTAACTGTGAGGCCTCGTACACACGGCCGAGGAACTCGACGTGCCAAACACATCGAGTTCCTCGGCGAGTTCAGCCCTGAAGCCGCCGAGGAGCTCGACGGGCCGAGTTCTCCCATAGAACAACGAGAAAATAGAGAACATTTTCTCTATTTTCTCGACGAGTTCCTCGGCGGCTCCATCGTGCTGAAAGTGTACACACGACAGAGTTTCTCGGCAGAATCCGGCTCTGACCGAGTTTCTCGCTGAATTCTGCCGAGAAACTCTGTCGTGTGTACGAGGCCTAAGAGGGAAGTTTCAGGATTTTTTTTTTAATTTTAAATAATTGTAAAGCAAAATAAGGGTCATTGCCCATCAATGCAGCATAATTAGTGCAGACCTGCAGCCTCACCATTGCCATGAATGCAGCCTCTGAACGCAGACTCACCATTGCCATGAATACAGCCTTACCATTGCCATAAATGCATCCTCACTATTGCCATGAATGCAGCCTCTGAATGCAGACTCACCATTGCCATGAATACAGCCCCACCATTGCCATAAATGCAGCCTCACTATTGCCATGAATGCAGCCTCTGAATGCTCGATGCTGGATTGAACAGAGCTCCGTGAGATGTTCAAAGCTTGTGATATTTTTTTCTAACCTATCCACAACTTTATCCCTGACCTGTCTGGTGTGTTCCTTGGCCTTCATAATGCTGTTTGTTCACTAAGATTCTCTAACAAACCTTTGAGGGCTTCACAGAACAACTGTATCATTTTCCTTCCACTTCACAATTATGTGCCACTTTGTGTTGGCCTATCACATAAAATCCCAATAAAATACATTTACGTTTTTGGTTGTAACATGACAACACGAAAATTTCAAGGGGTATGAATACTTTTTCAAGACACTGTATCTTAGAATGTTCGATATTTTACAAAGCACACAGTGGCTTAGCGGTTAGCATTAAAATGCCAGATATGACACTGCCTGCATGGAGTTTGCATGTTCTCCCTGTGTGTGTGTGGGTTTGCTCTGCACGCGCCAAACACATTCTAGTAGGTTAATTGGCTCAAGTATGTGTATGAATGTGAGATAGGGACCTTAGATTGCTCCTTGAGGCCAGGGACTGCAATGCACAATATATATGTACCGTATTTATCGGCGTATACCGCGCACTTTTTTCCCGTTAAAATCAGGGGAAAATCGTGGGTGTGCGATATACGCCGATACTGCTGTTCACGGGCGCCGCCGAAATAGACCGAACCGAGTGTACTGCGCACTCGGCTAGGCTCGGCCCGCAGCCACGCGAGAGGAGCCGAGACAAGCCGAGAGCCGCAGCCTAGACCTGAGCCGAGCGTACTGCGCACTTGGCAAGGCTCGCCCCGCAGCCACGCAAGAGGAGCCGAGAGGAGCCGAACACACAGGAAATCCTCTCGGCTCGGCAAAGGCGCCAAATCCAAAAACGGACACTCACAACGCTGGACGGACCCCGCGAGGAAGCCGCACACGGACACCTCCAAAGCCGCAGACGGACACCCACAAGGCTGGACGGACCCCGCTCAAGGAAGCCGCAGACGGACAGCCACAAGGCTGGACGGACCCCGCACAAGGCCGCAGATGGACGCCGGACAAGGCCGCAGATGGACACAGGGCAAAAATGTATGGGCCAGATTCACGTAGAATTGCGGAGGCGTAACGTATCCTAGATACGTTACACCGCCGCAAGTTTTCATCGCAAGTGCCTGATTCACCAAGTACTTGTGTGAAAACTTACGCTGGCAGCCTCCGGCGTAAGCCCGCGTAATTCAAAGGGGCGTGTGCCATTTAAATTGGGCGCGCTCCCGCGCCGGACCTACTGCGCATGCTCCGTTTTGAAATTCCCGCCGTGCTTTGCGTGAAGTGACATCATTTTTCCGAACGGCGACGACGTGTGACGTGCGTAGCGTACTTTCGTATTCCCGGACGTTTTACGCAAGACATTTTTTTAATTTCGATGCGGGAACGACGGCCATACTTTAAACAGCACATACGTGTGCTGTCTAAAGTTAGGGCAGGTCAAAAGACGCCTAAAATTGCGACGGGAAACTATACTAGCGACGACGTACCGAATGCGAAAATCCGTCATGGATCGCCGTAACTGCTCATTTGCATACCCGACGCTGGTTTACGACGCAAACTCCCCCCAGCGGCGGCCGCGGTATTGCATCCTAAGCTCCGACAGTGTAAAACAATTACACCTGTCGGCTCTTAGGGATATCTATGCGTAACTGATTCTATGAATCAGTCGCATAGATACTCTGAGAGATACGACGGCGTATCTCCGCTGTGAATCTGGCCCTAAGTTTTTATTTATTTCCTTAAACTACCTTTCTAGGTTTGGGGTGCGCGTTATACGCCGGCGCACGGTATACCCCGATAAGCACGGTAAATTGTTTGTGCTATATACATATCTATAATGAATAAAAAATCTCCATCCTGATTGGTTGTCTTTGCAATGAAGAAAGAATTACCCAGTAATTGTTAAGGGATTCACCAGGTAGATGACAAAATGATTAGATAGATAAACACGTAAAGAATGTACTACCAACGTATATAAAGAGTTATTTTCCCAGCACAAGACTCATTAGCCGCTCATGTGGCACTAAATCAAATGTAGCCAATTCACAAGGGGGTTGCGTAAGGGCTCGGGGACATGTTGTGCATCACCGTAATGAAACAAGCCCCGGAGCTGACGGCAGTTTAAACTCCCACATAGAAGCACTGTCCCTAATCCTGCTGCATTTTTCATGCCGAGCCGATTCCTCATAATTTATGCAATTTCATATTTTTTTTTACTCTGGGATTTTCGGCATTCGGCGCTGCCTTTTCAGGATGAATATGTTTCATTGCAACTTATCTTAACGTTTTCTCCTAGCGTGTTGTTAATGACCTAATTAGCATGTAAAGGCGACTTCGGGAGAAAGTTTAATCATACAATTTGTGAGGAGACCTGTCAGAAGTTATAACCGTTCCCTCTTGAATTTATAATCTGCGGCTTGGAGAGAAGCGCTCAGGAAAATGACTTCACGCGGTTGGCTGAACTGCGCATGATAAGGCACCTCTGGACGGTTGATATGAGTTGCCCAATTCTGCCTAAATCAGCAAGATTAGGTGCACAGAGGCGGCCGGCAACCTAGCAATTCTAACGTTTGCCAGACGCTCTCGAAAACTCAGTTTAACCACTCGTTGTCTGGGGCCATTTTTTAATTTTTCACACACATGTTAAAATCAACATTGCTTTAAGTTGATTTAGAACTGTCAGACTGTACATATTTATTACCTTATATACTCGAGTATAAGCCGACTCGAGTATAAGCCGAGGTACCTAATTTTACCACAAAAAAATGGGAAAACGTATTGACTCGAGTATAAGCCTAGGGTGAGAATGCAGCAGCCACTGTAAGAGGAAAAGAGGTTCAACAGCCCATTTGCATGCCTCACTGTGCCCATTTGCATGCCTCACTGTGCCCATCCTGACTGTGCCCATCCTGACTGTGCCCATCCTGATTGTGCCCATCCTGATTGTGCCCATCCTCACTGTGCCCATCCTCACTGTGTCCATCCTCACTGTGCCCATCCTCACTGTGCCAATCCTCACTGTGCACGTCGTCACTGTGCCAATCCTCACTGTGCCCGTCACTGTGCCCATCGTCACTGTGCCCGTCATCACTGTACCTGAAATTGAGAGGCTGCAGGCATCCATTCAATGTTTAAAACTCACGGTCTCCTGGTTCCTTTCGTGATAGGCAGCTGACAAATTTCCACCTATCACGGACGTTCTCTCATCCTTGGACACTGTGTTCAGTGTTTCGCCAATCACGGACGTCCGAGGATGGAAAGGCGTCCGTGATTGGTGGAACACTGAACACAGTGTCTGCTGGGATGGGTGAGGATGAGAGATTATCCGTGATAGGCGATTCTCAGCAGACAGAGTTCCGTCTATCACGGAAGGGACAAGAGGAGACCGCAAGTTTTAAATGATGGACGCCCACAGCCTCTCAATATTTCCAGGTACACTGACTCGAGTATGAGCTGAGGGGGGCATTTTCAGCCCAAAAAAAGGGCTGAAAATCTCGGCTTATACCCGAGTACAGGGCAGGACTTAGGGTGGTGGGGGCCCCTGGGCTTGAGTGTTGATCGAAGGGGCCTCCTGGAGCCGAGAAGCGGGGGGGCGCCGATTGAGGTTGTTGAGCGGGGGGGGGGCGCCGATCGAAGTTGTGCAATCATAGTTCTGAGGCATGGCTCTTCCAGCTTCCTCCTCCAGTGCTGCATTGCATGGCTCTTCCTGGTTCCTCCTCCTGTGGGGGCCCCCTATTGGGCGGGGCCCATGGGCTTGAGTCCAGTCAAGCCCAATGGTAAGTCCAGCCCTGCCCGAGTATATACGGTAACCACTTAAGGATCAAGCCTCTTTCTGAGATTTGGTATTTACAAGTTAAAAACAGTTTTTTTTGCTAGAAAATGACTTAGAACCCCCAAACATTATATATATAATTTTTTTTCCAACACCCTAGAGAATAAGATGCCAGTCACTGCAATACTTTTTGTCACACCACAGCGGTCATACAAGCGCATTTTTTTGGGAAAAAAAAAATATTTTTTTAATTAAATATAAGACAACAGTACAGTTAGCCCAATTTTTTTTATATTGTGAAAGATGATGTTATGCTGAGTAAATTGATACCCAACATGTCACGCTTCAAAGTTGCACCCGCTTGTGGAATGGCGACAAACTTTTACTCTTATAAATCTCCATAGGTGAGATTTAAAAAATTATATAGGTTGCATGTTTTGAGTTACAGAGGAGGTCTAGGGCTAGAATTATTGCTCTCGCTCTAACGATTGCGGCAATACCTCACGTGTTTTCATATTCGGTTGCTGCTCACGTATGCACTCGCTTCTGCGCACAAGCTCGTCGGGACAGGGCACTTTAAAAAAATTATTTTACTTTTATAAATGTATATATATATATTTTTTAAACTGTTTGAAAAAAAAATTGGGGTCACTTTTATTCCTATTACAAGGAATGTAAACATCTCTTGTAATAGAAAAAAAGCATGACAAGTCCTCTTAAATATGAGATCTGGGGTCAAAAAGACATCAGATCTCATATTTAGACTAAAATGCAATAAAAAAATAATGTCCCTTTAAGAGCATTTGGTGGAAGTGACGTTTTGATGTCGCTTCCGCCCTGCAGTGATATGGAGACAGGTGGGGGCCATCTTCCCCTCACTCGTCTGCAGGTCGCTAACGTAATAGGATCCGATCACCTCCGCCGCTGTCGACGGTTTCAGTAAGCGACAGAGGGCACCAGAGAGCGGCGCCGCCGATAAAAATTATCTTGCGGCTTATCTAGAAGTGTATTTAGGCTTTGTGCTGCCCTAGGCCTGACTAAACTCGTGCACCCCCTAATTTAAATATGACCCACCCCTTCCTGTTTTTTTAAGTAAAATAAATAAGAAAAAAAAATTCAAGCGTCTCGTCCCGCCAAGGTCATGCGCAGAAGCGAACGCATACGTAAGTCGTGCCTGCATATGAAAATAGTGTTCAAACTACACATGTGAGGTATTGCTGTGATCGTTAGTGTGAGAGCAATAATTATAGCACTAGCCCTCCTCTGTAACTCAAAACTGGTAACCTGTAGACATTTTTAAACATCGCCAATGGAGATTTTTAAGTGCCAAAGTTTGTCACCATTACACGAGCAGGCTCAATTTTTAAGTATGACATGTTGAGTATCAATTTACTCAGCATAACATTATCTTTCACAATATAGAAAAACATTGGGCTAACTTTACTTTTCTCTTATTTTTTAATAAAAAATAAAAAAATCCAAAGAAATTGCACTTGTAAGATTGCTGCGCAAATACGGTGCGATATAAAGTATTGCAATGAGAGACATTTTATTCTCTAGGGCAGGGATCTCCAAACTACGACCCACCAGTTGTTGTGAAATTACACATTGTAATACTCTGACATTCACAGACATGACTAGGCATGATGGGAATTGTAGTTCCTGAACAACTGGAGGGCCATAGTGTGGAGACCCCTGCTCTAGGTTGTCTGAAAAAAACATATATATATATATATATATATATATATATATATATATATATATATATATATATATATATATAACGTTTGGGGGTTCTAAGTAATTTTCTAGCAAAAAAAATGATTTTAACTTGTAAACAACAAATCTCAAAAAGAGGCTCTGTCCTTAAAGCGGTTCTCCACCCTAAAGTGGAGTCCCGCTGATCGGAACCCTCCCCCCCTCCGGTGTCACATTTGACACCTTTCAGGGGGGAGGGGGTGCAGATACCTGTCTAAAGACAGGTATTTGCACCCACTTCCGGCCACACGCTACGGGCAAAAGACGGGTTTTTCTTTTTTTTTTACAAATTCTTTATTTTTCATTTTTCAACATATCACATTGCCTCAAAACACAGGTTCGTATCACATCAAACAATATAAACAGCTTCATACTCTACATTCTTATGTTTGTCTTTTCTCCTATTTAGATTTCCTCTATTTTTATCTGCCGCTCTCCCTCTACATCTCTTCTACCCAAGTACTTTTTCTCCTTTTCCTCTTTTCCTCCCTTTTCTACCATCTTTGACGTGATCTTCCCCTGTTTAAGGCACTAATACCCCATCTTCTCCCCCTCCCCCCCCCTTCCCCCGAGTCTATTACTCGGCACAAAAAAAAAAAAAAAAAAAAAAAAACCCTAAAGCTCTCCCTCCTCCTCCTAGTGGGCTCTCCTCCTCACCCTTACCCCTCCCCCCCCCCCCGCGTCCTATATCTGACATATGGTGCCCATATCTCTTCCACCCTCTCCTCCCCCTCCCTCAAAGAGGCTGTGAGGGTTTCCATGCTTTGCATTTCAGTAATTTTGGCTATCCATTGTGATTTGCTTGGGGAACATGCGCTCTTCCAAAGAACCGGGATACACGATCTGGCTGTGACCACTAAATGTCTCACTAGGGATCTCTTAAATTTTTCTATTGACATGGGTAAATCTAATAGCAGATATGTCGCCGGTTCATCCCCCAACACTATCTCAGTTATTTCTTCTATCACTTCAGATACCATTTTCCAAAAGTCTTTGACTCCTTCACAGTTCCAAAAAATATGTAGCAGAGTTCCCTCTTCTTTCTGACATCGCCAGCAAATATTTGATACTTGGGGAAAGATCCGATTTAAGACCTCCGGTGTTCTGTACCACCTGCTCAGAATCTTATATCCTCCTTCTTGGAATTTAGATGCTATTGATGCTTTATGATTAAATTGAAAGATTTTTTTCTTCTGAGTTTCCGTGAATGTTACCTCTAGGTCTCTTTCCCAACTCTGAATAAAACCTATTACTCGTGGCGCTTTTATTTCGTTTACCATTGAATAGAACAGGGATAGTGAATGTCTTACTGGTTCTCTCTTAAGACACATTTTCTCAAATTCCGTCAGTATTTCTCTCACCCTGATTTGTCCTCGAATAGTTCGGAGAAATCCCCCTAACTGTCTTCTCCTATACGGGTCTAGATGTTCGGCCAGTTCCCTTTCTATTTCTTCATTAGACATTACCCGATTCTCTCTCTGAAAGTGTATCAATCTGGTTTGACCTCTATTTTTTAAGTTCCCGAATCCTGGATCGTTCAGGCCAGGAGTAAACAGTGGGTTCCCTAGAATTGGTGTCATCGGGTTGACTTCCGTTTCGTCCTCTAGGTTTTTGAGTATTTTTTTAACAGTACTTATTGTCGTCCCTATCGTTGGGTGTCTCTTGACTGTCTGTGGTATGACCGATTTAGAGAGCCATAATAGCCCCTCCAGTGGGATATCCGTCATTTCTTGTTCTAAGAGGATCCAAGGTTTGATCTTTGGCGCAACGCACCAGTCAAGTACTCTCGACAGGTGAACTGCCTCATAATAGGCTAGCGGATCTGGGAATCCTACTCCCCCCTTTTCCTTTGGCAGTGTTAAGATATCTCTTCTCACTCTTGCCGGTTTCCCTGCCCATATGAATCCTGCAAACTTCGCTTTGATTCCTTTAAGGAATCCCTGCGGTATCCTTGTTGGGAGTGTCTGTAGTACGTACAATAACCTCGGCATTGCGTTCATCTTTAGGATGTTAATCCTCCCGAACCAAGTAAACACCTCCTTGTCCCATTTCTGTAAATCTTTTTTCAATTGTCTTACCAACGGGGCTAAATTTAACTCTAATATTCTGCTTAGTTTCTTCGGTATTTTAGTCCCCAGGTATCCTACATGTGAGTTCGTCCATCTAAATGGGAAGCAGTTCGCTAAATGTTGTTGTTGTGTATTATTCATCTCTACCCCCCATTGCCTCTGATTTGTCATAGTTTACTCTAAAGTTTGAGATTTTTCCATACTTATCTATCTCCGCAAGCAGTGGGGGCAGAGATAGTACTGGTTCTGTCACAAAAAACATTAAATCATCGGCAAATGCCGCGAGCTTCTGCTCCCCCCCTTTACTTTTATTCCTCTAATATCTGTGCTTAGCCTTATTCTTAAAAAAGGTTCTAATGTTAAAACAAAGATCAATGGCGATAAAGGACACCCTTGTCGTGTCCCATTGCATATATCGAAGGGTTCTGACATAATGCCATTTATCTTTATTTTCGCTTTTGGTCTGGAATATAGGCTCATAATCCATCTTTGCATTCCCTCCCGCAGTCCTATATGTTGGATAATAGATTTTAAAAACTTCCAATCAACCCTATCGAATGCTTTTTCAGCGTCCGTAGATACTAATACTAAGGGCTTTTTATGTGACTGCGAGAGGTGGATCGCATTTATCACTCGTTGCGTATTTTCCCTACCTTCTCTTCCTGGCGTGAAGCCTACTTGGTCCTGATGTATCAGGCTAGGCGTGTATGGTAATATTCTATTTGCTAAAATTTTTGCGAAGATCTTCAAATCAACGTTCAGTAAAGATATTGGGCGATAATTTGCACATTGCGCTGGGTCTTTCCCCTCTTTCTGTATAACCGCTATGTGTGCCATAAGAGTTTCTTCTGGTATCTTCTGTCCTTCTCGTATCGAGTTGAAAGCGTCTAAGAATCTCGGCAGCAACTTTTCTGCGTAAGTCTTATAATAAAGAAGGGTAAATCCGTCTGGGCCGGGTGCTTTACATATAACGTTTGGGGGTTCTAAGTAATTTTCTAGCAAAAAAAATGATTTTAACTTGTAAACAACAAATCTCAAAAAGAGGCTCTGTCCTTAAAGCGGTTCTCCACCCTAAAGTGGAGTCCCGCTGATCGGAACCCTCCCCCCCTCCGGTGTCACATTTGACACCTTTCAGGGGGGAGGGGGTGCAGATACCTGTCTAAAGACAGGTATTTGCACCCACTTCCGGCCACACGCTACGGGCAAAAGACGGGTTTTTCTGACTTCCCGTCTGTCGCCCGTTGTGTGCTGGGAACACTCGGCTCCCAGCACACAGCGTGTGAGCCAATCGGCGGGCGCAGCGGGACTCACGCATGCGCCGTAGGGAACCGGGCAGTGAAGCCGCAGCGCTTCACTTCCTGGTTCCCTCAGCGTGGATGGCGGGGGGAGCAGCAGAGAGACGAACGATCGTTCGTCCTCTGCTGCGATCGGCGCTGGACTCCAGGACAGGTAAGTGTCTTAATATTAAAAGTCAGCAGCTGCAGTATTTGTAGCTGCTGGCTTTTAATATTTTTTTCCCATGGCACATCCGCTTTAAGTGGTTGAAGGCAGAGGCCCTGGAAAAAAATGGCGGCAGTTGCAATTTTTTTATGTCCTATGATATTCCCACAGTCATTTATCAGACACAATTAAAAAAAAAATCACTAAAGTTTATATTAATGCATACAAACACAATATCATACACATTTTTAGTAGAATGTAAAATACAATGTTGTATCAAGTAAATAGATACCAAACATATCAAGACTTAAAAATTGTGTGCACGTGAGAAATGGTGACCGTCTATGGTACCTCATTTTTTAAAAGCCTTTACAGGTCATTAGGGTGAAGTTTATTGTGAAGGATTGCCCTGGAATAATTGCTCTCACTTTAATACTCACAGTGATACCTCACAAATGTGGTGCAATCATTTGTGTGCCAGATCATTGTGTATGTTGGCATTAGTGTGTATGCATAGGGGAATGGGGGTTCGTTAACTTTCTATATTTGCTCCTCCTTTTTTAATCAATTACAGGGATGGGGACGGCTATCCCCTTGATTTTCGCCTCATTTAAAGTCCCACAAACGTCCTTTTCCTTTATATAACTTTCTACAGGCATACCCCACGTTTAAGTACAAAATGGGACCAGAGCATGTATGTAAAACGAAAATGTACTTAAAGTGAAACAATACCCTTTTTCACCTCTAGGGTGTAGTCGGGGTGTCAGGAGCTGTAGTGGGGGTGTCAGGAGCTGTAGTGGGAACAGGGCGGGGTAATGCTCTCAGAGCTTCAGCTCATTCTACTGATACGCCAGCCTAAGTCTCTCTGAATCTGGCTATAAATGTTATAGTTGTCCCCTGAACAAAGGTAAGGGGAAATCGTCCAATGAGGACACCTGTTCCATGGACAACTTTCTAAGACGGAAAGCCCCTCGGTTTGGAAGATTGCCTCTTATTTTCTGTTGTGCCTCTGGGACAGGAAGTGATAGGAAATTTCCCCAATGGTACTTGGACAGCAAAAATTAACTGTCTAGATTTGAATCCTTTCCTTCTCTAGCCCAAACATTTAAAAAGGGTTATCCATACATGCATACTTTAACCACTTAAGCCCCGGACCAATACGCTGTCTAAAGACCCAAGGTGTTTTTACAATTTGGCAATGCGCTGCTTTAACTGGTAATTGCGCGGTCATGCAATGTTGTACCGAAACGAAACTTGCGTCCTTTTCTTCCCACAAATAGAGCTTTATTTTGATGGTATTTGATCGCCTCTGCGATTTTTATTTTTTGCGATATAAACGCAAAAAGACCGTAAATTTTGAAAAAAAATGATTTTTCTTATAACAAAAAGTAAAAAATATCGAATAAACTAAATTTTAGTCAAACATTTAGGCCAAAATGTATTCAGCCACATGTCTTTAGTAAAAAAAATCGCAATAAGCGTATATTTATTGGTTTTCGCAAAAGTTATAGCGTCTACAAACTAGGGTACATTTTCTGGAATTTACACAGCTTTTATTTTATGACTGCCTATCTCATTTCTTGAGGTGCTAAAATGGCAGGGCAGTACAAAACCCCCCCAAATGACCCCATTTTGCAAAGTAGACACCCCAAGGAAACTGCTGAGAGGCATGTTGAGTCCATTGAATATTTAATTTTTTTGTCCCAAGTGATTGAATAATGACGAAAAAAAAAAAAAAAAATGTTTACAAAAAGTTGTCACTAAATGATATATTTCTCACACATGCCATGGTTATATGTGGAATTGCACCCCAAAATACATTCTGCTGCTTCTCCTGAGTACGAGGATACCACATGTGTGGGACTTTTTGGGAGCCTAGCCGCATACGGGGCCCCAAAACCCAAGCACCGCCTTCAGCATTTCTAAGGGCACAAATTTTTGATTTCACTCCTCACTACCTATCAAGGTTTCGAAGGCCATAAAATGCCAAAATAGCAAAAAACAAAAACAAATGACCCCATTTTGGAAAGTAGACACCCTAAGCTATTTGCTGAGAGGCATGTCGAGTCCATGGAATATTTTATATTTTGACACAAGTTGCGGGAATATGACAAACTGATTTTTTTTTGCACAAAGTTGTCACTAAATGATATATTGCTCACACATGCCATAGTTATATGTGGAATTGCACCCCAAAATACATTCTGCTGCTTCTCCCGAGTACGGGGATACCACATATGTGGGACTTTTTGTGAGCCTAGCCGCGTACGGGACCCCGAAAACCAATCACCACCTTCAAGATTTCTAAGGGCATACATTTTTGATTTCACTCCTCACTACCTATCACTACCTATCACAGTTTTGAAGGCCATAAAATGCCAAGATGTCACACAACCCCCCCAAATGACCCCATTTTGGAAAGAAGACACCCCAAGCTATTTGCTGAGAGGCATGTTGAGTCCATGGAATATTTAATTTTATGGCCCCAAGTGATTGAATAATGACCAAAAAAAAAAAAAAAAAAATTTTTACAAAACGTTGTCACTAAATGATATATTTCTCACATATGCCATGGGCATATGTGGAATTGCACCCCAAAATACATTCTGCTGCTTCTCCTGAGTACGGGGATACCACATGTGTGGGACTTTTTGGGAGCCTAGCCGCGTACGGGACCCCGAAAACCAATCACCGCCTTCAGGATTTCTAAGGGCATAAATTTTTGATTTCACTCCTCACTACCTATCACAGTTTCGAAGGCAATAAAATGCCAAAACAGCACAAAACCCCCCCAAATTACCCCATTTTGGAAAGTAGACACCCCAAGCTATTTGCTGAGAGGGATGTTGAGTCCATGGAATATTTAATTTTTTTGCCACAAGTCACTGAATAATGACCAAAAAAAAAAAATTACAAAACGTTGTCACTAAATGATATATTTCTCACACATGCCACGGTTATATGTGGAATTGCACCCCAAAATACATTCTGCTGCTTCTCCTGAGTACGGGGATACCACATGTGTGGGACTTTTTGGGAGCTCTTCTAACCACTTGAAGAAAAAGCCCTTTCTGACACTGTTTGTTTACATAAAAACATATTATTTTTTTGCAAGAAAGTTAAGTTGAACCCCCAAACATTATATATTTTTTTAAAGCAAAGGCCCTACAGATTAAAATGGTGGGTGTTGCAAATTTTTTTTCCACACAGTATTTGCGCAGCGTTTTTTCAAACGCATTTTTTGGGGAAAAAATACACTTTTTTTTATTTTAAAGCACTAAAACACACTATATTGCCCAAATTATTGATGAAATAAAAATTATGATCTTAGGCCGAGTACATGGATACCAAACACGACATACTTTAAAATTGCGCACAAACGCGCAGTGGCGACAAACTACATACATTTTTAAAAGCCTTTAAAAGCCTTTACAGGTTACCACATTAGATTTACAGAGTAGGTCTACTGCTAAAATGACTGCCCTCGATCTGCCCTTCGCGGTGATACCTCACATGCATGGTGCAATTGCTGTTTACATATGACTCCAGACCGACGCTTGCGTTCGCCTTTGCGCAAGAGCAGGGGGGGACAGGGATGCTTTTTTTTATTTTTTTATATATTTTGCTTTTTTTATTTTATTTGTTAACTGTTCCTTCCATTTATTTATTTTTTTACCATTTTTATTGTTATCTCAGGGAATGTAAATATCCCCTATGATAGCAATAGTTA